>NW_028251149.1:0-120603 GCF_964263255.1 Lissotriton vulgaris | reverse complement strand
TCTCCTTCTGTAAGTGACAAATATTCTTCTCCATACTTTAACTTGAAGGAGGAGGAGCCGGGAGCCGAGCGGACATGGATCGTCTCGGCTCCCGGGTCACGAGCTGCACGAACCCGGATCTAGGCTGCTCTAGCCCTTCTTCTGATCCCCCCTTTGTCCTCACATGTAGCGGAGCAATTGGGGCATTTGCTGAACAGCGGCAATCGCTCCTAGCTTGGCGGACGGGTCCGGTCTCCCGAAGAGAAGGAGGAGAGGTGTGGTGGCGCTTAAAATGGTGGGCGGCACCTCGCCGTGGATTCCGCCGTCTGCGGCCTCCGCCCGGAGGTAGGATTGCGACCTGCGCTCCCCCGGCTTGCCCAGTCTCTCACCGATTGTCGCAGCAGCCGACGGGACTTAGCACCATCTAGCCCTAACTCAACGGTGTCCCCCACTGAGGGAATCCTCCCAGCGCCTGCCTGACTCCAGATCTTTGGACTGGGGTGAGTGTGTGACATTGATCCACATTCGGTCCATCACCTGTTGTGTTTGCATATTCCGCCCTAAGTGCGCTGGGGATGCCCAGACGTGGGTCCCAGGCACTCCACACCACTGGAGTCAAACTAGCCAGGCTGATGAGAGGTGTTACCTCGAAACCGGTCCGGTCCTCGGATGCTTGATTCCGTTCTGGGAAGGACATGGCTTTTGTAGTTCGGACTGGACTGTTCCCATGGGGCACAGGGTCAGAGCTGATTTGCATATCGCCATTGTCTAACCCAGGGTGGTGTGGAGTGCAAAAAAACGATGGATTTGGGCCCAGATCTTTGGACTGGGGTGAGTGTGTGACATTGATCCACATTCGGTCCATCACCTGTTGTGTTTGCATATTCCGCCCTAAGTGCGCTGGGGATGCCCAGACGTGGGTCCCAGGCACTCCACACCACTGGAGTCAAGCTAGCCGGGCTGATGAGAGGTGTTACCTCGAAACCGGTCCAGTCCTCGGATGCTTGATTCCGTTCTGGGAAGGACATGGCTTTTGTAGTTCAGACTGGACTGTTCTCATGGGGTACAGGGTCAGAGCTGATTTGCATATCACCATTGTCTAACCCAGGGTGGTGTGGAGTGCAAAATAACGATGGATTTGGGCCCAGATCTTTGGACTGGGGTGAGTGTGTGACATTGATCCACATTCGGTCCATCACCTGTTGTGTTTGCATATTCCGCCCTAAGTGCGCTGGGGATGCCCAGACGTGGGTCCCAGGCACTCCACACCACTGGAGTCAAGCTAGCCGGGCTGATGAGAGGTGTTACCTCGAAACCGGTCCGGTCCTCGGATGCTTGATTCCGTTCTGAGAAGGACATGGCTTTTGTAGTTCGGACTGGACTGTTCCCATGGGGCACAGGGTCAGAGCTGATTTGCATATTGCCATTGTCTAACCCAGGGTGGTGTGGAGTGCAAAAAAACTATGGATTTGGGCCCAGATCTTTGGACTGGGGTGAGTGTGTGACATTGATCCACATTCGGTCCATCACCTGTTGTGTTTGCATATTCCGCCCTAAGTGCGCTGGGGATGCCCAGACGTGGGTCCCAGGCACTCCACACCACTGGAGTCAAGCTAGCCGGGCTGATGAGAGGTGTTACCTCGAAACCGGTCCGGTCCTCGGATGCTTGATTCTGTTCTGGGAAGGACATGGCTTTTGTAGTTCGGACTGGACTGTTCCCATGGGGCACAGGGTCAGAGCTGATTTGCATATCGCCATTGTCTAACCCAGGGTGGTGTGGAGTGCAAAAAAACGATGGATTTGGGCACAGATCTTTGGACTGGGGTGAGTGTGTGACATTGATCCACATTCGGTCCATCACCTGTTGTGTTTGCATATTCCGCCCTAAGTGCGCTGGGGATGCCCAGACGTGGGTCCCAGGCACTCCACAACACTGGAGTCAAGCTAGCCGGGCTGATGAGAGGTGTTACCTCGAAACCGGTCCGGTCCTCGGATGCTTGATTCCGTTCTGGGAAGGACATGGCTTTTGTAGTTCGGACTGGACTGTTCCCATGGGGCACAGGGTCAGAGCTGATTTGCATATCGCCATTGTCTAACCCAGGGTGGTGTGGAGTGCAAAAAAACGATGGATTTGGGCCCAGATCTTTGGACTGGGGTGAGTGTGTGACATTGATCCACATTCGGTCCATCACCTGTTGTGTTTGCATATTCCGCCCTAAGTGCGCTGGGGATGCCCAGACGTGGGTCCCAGGCACTCCACACCACTGGAGTCAAGCTAGCCGGGCTGATGAGAGGTGTTACCTCGAAACCGGTCCGGTCCTCGGATGCTTGATTCCGTTCTGGGAAGGACATGGCTTTTGTAGTTCGGACTGGACTGTTCCCATGGGGCACAGGGTCAGAGCTGATTTGCATATCGCCATTGTCTAACCCAGGGTGGTGTGGAGTGCAAAAAAACGATGGATTTGGGCCCAGATCTTTGGACTGGGGTGAGTGTGTGACATTGATCCACATTCGGTCCATCACCTGTTGTGTTTGCATATTCCGCCCTAAGTGCGCTGGGGATGCCCAGACGTGGGTCCCAGGCACTCCACACCACTGGAGTCAAGCTAGCCGGGCTGATGAGAGGTGTTACCTCGAAACCAGTCCGGTCCTCGGATGCTTGATTCCGTTCTGGGAACGACATGGCTTTTGTAGTTCGGACTGGACTGTTCCCATGGGGCAGAGGGTCAGAGCTGATTTGCATATCGCCATTGTCTAACCCAGGGTGGTGTGGAGTGCAAAAAAACGATGGATTTGGGCCCAGATCTTTGGACTGGGGTGAGTGTGTGACATTGATCCACATTCGGTCCATCACCTGTTGTGTTTGCATATTCCGCCCTAAGTGCGCGGGGGATGCCCAGACGTGGGTCCCAGGCACTCCACACCACTGGAGTCAAGCTAGCCGGGCTGATGAGAGGTGTTACCTCGAAACCGGTCCGGTCCTCGGATGCTTGATTCCGTTCTGGGAAGGACATGGCTTTTGTAGTTCGGACTGGACTGTTCCCATGGGGCAGAGGGTCAGAGCTGATTTGCATATCGCCATTGTCTAACCCAGGGTGGTGTGGAGTGCAAAAAAACGATGGATTTGGGCCCAGATCTTTGGACTGGGGTGAGTGTGTGACATTGATCCACATTCGGTCCATCACCTGTTGTGTTTGCTGACTCCAAGATGGCGGCCGGCGGAGACCCTCGGATGGCGATTGCCGCTTCTTCTGGCTCGCCCCAACTTCTCCCCAGTCTCTTGTCTATCCTGCAGCCCTCTCTCAGGCTGTCAGGCCTGCCACCCGTCCGGCTGCCGCTTTGGGGGCCCCTGCCACTTACGTTTTGCCCTGTGGTCCTGCAACATGAGCCGGATCTCCTGGATCACTCACCCCTCCCCCCTGCAGCATGGCACCAATGGCTCCAGTGCTCTGAATGTGCTGCTCATGGCTCCCGGAGGCCACACATCTTCCAGGGCGGTTGTATCCACACACAACCCACCAATTCACGGACAACGCGTGATCGCACCAACACCTTCACCACCTTGCGCTCTCTCACGCCCACCGAGCCGGATGACTGCAAGCTCTCCAAGATGGCGACGTGCCTGCGGCTGGCCTCCAGCGTCATCTCTCACCTGGGCTCCCACCTTCTCTCCTGGACTTCTTGACTTTTGCTCTGTCCTGACCGACACTTTGCTGCTGTTTTCGGACAGTTTCTCTGGACTCTAGCCCTCCTACCATGCCCTTGGCCTTAACCCTTTTCCCCGTGGATAATCCTCAAATGTTTCCTCCGTGTTGTGCTTCCCCTTCTCTCCATACCCTTGCATCCCTCCCACCCTCCCTTTGTGCTGTGACTGCATCCACACTTATGGAACTCTGCTCTTTGACTTATTGTAATAACTCTAATTAATGGTATTTGCTTTAGACCTTGCACCATATACCATTCCTAGGTGACTCTTAGAGCTTATCCAGTCATATCCCCTCCCTATGTATATAGAGATAACTCTAATCACTAGTGTATGCAGTAGACATTTGACCGATTGCAATAATGCTAAGCCTTGGTATTCGCTGAAGTCCTTACACCATATACCACCCCTATGCGTCTCCTAGAGTTTAACCAGTCATATCCCTTCCTATGTGTATGTAGTTGACTCTTATCACTAGTGTTTGCAGTGGACCTTTGTACTCTCTACCACCCCTATGTGACCCTTAGAGTGTTTCCAGTCATATCCCTCCTGTGTAGATAGAAGATAACTCTAATGACTAGTATCCTATGTGATTCTTAGATTGTATCCATGTGTATCCCCTCCCTGTGTTGAGAGTTATAGCTGTAACGACTAGTCGCCTGTGTGACTGTTGGAATATAGCCAGGTGTATCCCTTCCCCCGTGTGAAGAGATAACCCTAATCACTAGAACAAAAAGAAACGTGTTCCTGAAATGTGTAACGTAACTGATTCTATGTAAAGTGCTTTGATAACATGTAACGGAACTGATGCTATGTAAAGCGCTTTGATAACCTAATCGGTTCAAGTTCCTGAAATGTGTAACGTAACTGATTCTATGTAAACTGCTGGGATAACATGTAACGGAACTGGTGCTATGTAAAGCGCTCTGATAACCTAATCGGTTCAAGTTTGCGCTATAGAAAACTCTAAAAATAAATAAAATAAAATAAATAAACTCTCTTTTTCTATTTTTAAGTACACCATCCACTGCTTACTTTAACTGTTTCCTAATTTCTTGTTGAATCAGTCTCTTCACTACCTCTTCATTAACCATCACTCCTGTAGCCTGAAACTCACCTCTGTGCCTCAGTCATACTGAGTTATTATCTTTTTTCCCCAAATATATACTATTACCAAACAAAGCAAACCCTAGACACCTACTCTTTTCCTCACAAAAAACCTAATTGGCTAATCATTCCAACTGACCTATTTGAACCGCCTCTGTGCCAGTATATGTTATTCTTAACATATTGTAAATTTCCCAATCTAAAGTGGCTGCTCAATTCTTGCGTGAACTAAAAATTCCTGTGCTTGCGAGCATGCACTAATAAGAAATTCCTTAAATCACATAATGCATGAGGTAGGGCTCCGGTCCTCAAAAGCGCTTGAGAGCATGCACTAGTAAGGGATTCCTTAAATCAAATCAGGCGCGAGTGAGGACTCTGGTCTTCAAAAACTCCTACTCGCGCCATCCCACATAACTCCATACTTAACTACGCTCAGGTGCCGAAGCTTATCAGAAGTCTGAGTCAATCCTGCGACAATCCTTGCATGCGACCGGCGGGCCGTCAACAAAAAACCTAGCAACGAGCCACACTCATCCGCTCATTGATCCGTGCTTAACTACCAAACAGGTAAACAGACGCTGAGTCTACTATGTTAAAAATGCTCTTGCTCATACCCATTTTCAAGCAATAGTTTTTATGACATTTTACATCATTGAAAGGGTAAACTATAGATTTGTAAAACATAATATATATATATATATATATATATATATATATATATATATATATATATATATATATATATATATATATATATATATATATATATATATATATATATATATATATATATATATATATATATATATATATATATATATATATATATATATATATATGTATTACCTACTGGCGGTCGCCAGTAGGTAGTTATAGTTAGGATTTTTTTCAATGCAAAATCTCAAAACTCTATTTGGAATAACTTTGGCGCCGGTTGACGAATCTGCCTGATAACTTCTTCAAATTTGCCTCGTCGAGCTCCGGTCCTTCCCTGAAAGTCTGGGGGGGATTCGTTAAGTGGGGGCCGAGATAAAAGGGGGGTCCCAAAACGTGTTTTTGCCATGTTAATTTCTATAGGGCGGTCGACCTCACTTTTAGCCCGAACGGCTGAATCGATTTGCACCAAACTTGGCAAAATTGTAGGGGCTGGTAGCCCGATGTGCCTTTGCTATCTCTTAAGATATGTGCTCCAGTGGTTTTTAAGTGATTTAGGTTAAAAAAATATATATATATCTATGGCAGCGCCCCGGTACGCGCACCGGGGAGCGCTCTGGGTGCGCCACGCGACTTGCGCACAGAAAGCTGATTGGCTCTCGGGTGTCTGTAAACATTCGAAACAGTCCGGAGCATCCGCCATCTTGTGTCTCGGTAGGATCGAGACACAAGAGGTGGCCAAAACAAAGGGGGAAATGACCATAAGGGGGCAGGATAGACACACCCTGACCCCCTAGGTTTGATGTGGGGGCTATAAAAGGGCCCCGTGGGGCAAAAACATTCTTTTTTTTCGATTTTCGCGGAGGGAGTGCCAGGTACGCGCACCGGGGAGCGCACAAAAGAGAAAAAAGAATGGCAGAGTTTAAAATTTTTAGCAATATTTTATAAATGGGAGGTAGTTCTGAAAAGAACTTTTTTTATTCTTTTTGTTGTTTTATATTTTTTTTAATTATTTTTCTGAACATTTTTTTTTGTATTTTTGAACAATTGTACATTTTTTGTGTTTTTTAAGGGAACAAAGAAAAAACAGGGAATTGGAAATGGCTCAACAGGAGCAAAAAAAAAGAAAAGAATTACTGCTTCCTTTTCTTGCTGCATTGGTGGTTGTCCACCGCATTATTTATTAAGGTGACACTAAGTTCACCATAACATAATGTTTTGCCCCAGAAAATGCAAACAATTTGATGGTGCTAAATTTTTGATGAATATTTGGCACCATTTGGCGTCCTTCAGGACCAGAAAGTGAGTGTTCAGAAGAGGAGGTGCTGGCCACAGGGGGTGGGTTGTTTCGAAGATCCTGTACTTCAGCCTGGGCTAAGTTATTGGGATGCCATCTTTCCATGTGGCGGATCATGGTAAAATTACCAAAAGAATATTTCATTTAGGGATTGCCCCTGGAGAGGACTTTGCCACAAATAAGACAGGTGACTTTGGGGGCGTTCACCTTTTTCTGGTCTGCAGGAAAAGAAAAGAATTGCCAAATAAAGTGCACTTTAACGTGCCTTTGCCTTGGTTCTTCAGGCAGGAAGCGCCTTGGTTGTTCCTCTTCTTCCTCCTCTTCTTCTTGTCCTCCAAGAAACTGTGGTGGACCTTCTTTTCTTGGTGGTGGTGGTGGTAGAGGGGGTGCACCAGCTGCACCTACAAGTGATGTCATTGTTTGCTCAAAAATAGCTCTTGCTCTCTCAATGAAGAAAGTTAGAATGAGAAAAAAAGGAGGGGGCTTTCATTATTTGGAGAAAAAAAATGATGAGAACCAATGAAAAGTGTTTCAAGTCACATGACCCGATGCGCTTACGTTACGCGCTCCGGCGCGCTTACGTTACACGCTCCGGGCCGCGCCGCGGAGCGCTTCCGGGTGCGTTTACGCAGCGCGTCATAAGACACATCGCGCAGCTATGCGATACGTCACGCTTACGCGACGCGTCACGATGTTGTTTTCGATCGCGACATTGGCGCTAACGGGACGCTTCCCGGTTCGCGCACCGGGGCTCTTCAAAATACTACGCTTTCCGGGTCGCTCACCGGGGCGCGCACCGGGAGCGCTCCAGGGCAAAAAAAGTTTTTAAAAAAATATATACAAAAAAAAATTGTAAAAATTGTTGGGACTGGTAGCCCGATGTGCCTTTGCTATGTCTCAAGATATATGCTCCAGTGGTTTTTAAGAAAATTAACTTTGAAAAAATATATATTGGGCTACATTGGGCTATATATATGTTAGAGCCCAAATGTAGCCCAAATGTAGCCCAATGTAGCCCAAATATCAGCCAGATGTAGCGCAACTATAGCCCAATGACAGAATGTACCAGAGTTTTCTAAAGAACAACTAGAGCGCTAACAGTCTTACTTATAAAGTGAGACTTATAGTTAGGAATTAGCATTAAAAAAACCTTTGAAATTCACTGAAAAAACCATAGGTTTCACACTAGTTATAGTTAGGAATTAGCATTTAAAAAACCTAAGAAATTCACTGAAAAAACCATAGGTTTCACACCAGTTATAGTTAGGAATTAGCATTTAAAAAAACTATTAAATTCACTGAAAAAACCATAGGTTTCACACCAGTTAACTGGAAATTTTACTGTCATAAAACCATTGAAATTCCACGTTATAGTTAGTTGGACTCACTATAACTTGCGCGTGCAATGCACTGCTGATGATGTCACATATTACATCACTCATGACATGGTCAGTGACATCACTCATGACATCACTGATGACACCATCCTTGTGACAGACCTCCTTTCAGTGTAATGTAACCCTTGAAACACATATTCAAGTTACAACAACCAATTCAGAAATTACACCATCTATATACACATCCACTCATTCACCAACAGTTCTATATAGTCAATCATACATATACTCACTCATCATATGTAGTGATACACCTATACATCCTGTTACACACCGACAGTCATCCAAAAGTTACTCACACATGCAAATAAACTATTGAACATCCATTTATTTGCATATACAACTATACACAAACTACTACCTTACTTCTAAGGAAACTTACACATACTTACTCAGTTAAACAATCACTTATAGAAACACACACTTATTTAAACAGGAACTCTTACAATCTCTCACTCTCTCATATACTCACTTATATACATCAATACTCACAAATACTAGATTAAAACATATCTTGTTACTGATAAAGACACTAGTGAGACAGCCATTCACTCACTAACACACACATATACACACTCATCCACCCATACAGTCCTGCACATATGCTGTCTTCAAAACACATACAAACAGTGAGTCAATTGGAGTGGTGTGGCTCACTGGTTAGAGGCGGCAGACCCGAGAGCAGAGCACAGCCTGGGCGGACCTGAGAGCAGAGAACAGTCTGGGACCAGGGTTCGATTCCCGACGCGGCAGGGTCTTGGACCAGGATCAGCGGACTTGATAATTCTCCCCTCGGTGCCTACTCTAATCAAGGATCACACTCGGCAACTCTGGGCATTAAGCTTGCCTCATCTCCACAACGATTCATTTTTGTCCACCATAAGCGTGGAAGGGTATACTCAGATGTGAGTCCCTAGCTCATTGCACCATCAGGATTCAAGCAAGCCGGGCCGAAGACGGCTGAAATGCCAGAAACCGGTCCCCGGTAGCTTGTTTCCTTCTCAGTATAGGAATTGGCTTGGTAGTTTGGTCTGCCCTGTTCCCATGATGCACTGGGCCAGGGTCAGACTAATTTGCATATAGCCAAGTTCTGAGCTGGGATGGTGCAGTGAGCTAAAAAATGTGATGGATCAAGCCCTGATCCTTGGACTGGGTAAGAGTGGTCTGCTTAATTCAGACACTCTGTTCATCACCACCCCCTTTTCTGAATCATCTCCACAACGGCCCCTCACAAACGCCGGGGATGCCTGGTTTCACCTTGGAGACTCCCAGGAGGGACTATCTCACAGGGAAAGCCAGGACGGGTTCCCCAGCGGTCTATAGCGCTACAAGGCCTGCGGTGAGGGTAGCAGTGCGCTTTACAAAACACACAATTTACAATTTACAATTTAATCATTGATGCATCTATGTGCTAAGTAATACCCCCACCAAACCATACTGACACTCATACTGATACTAAAAAAACATCTAATAACCCATATACACACACTGTAGATACTCACCAACCCATGCAGCCACTTATACACAAAGTGAAACACTGATACATATATTTAAATATTTAAACATTACTCACTAATATATGTATTCACTAAGATACACTTAATAAGCCAGTTAACCAATCAATTTTTTTTTTTTTAAATATCTTTTTAGACACTTATTTAAACATTTATTCTTCCATCGACCTTTACATATACATATATAAAACATATTTATTTTTCAGAAAGACACACATTCACTGGATGGTGTCATCAGTGATGTCATGAGTGATGTCACTGACCATGTCATGAGTGATGTAATATGTGACGTCATCAGCAGTGCATTGCACACGCAAGTTATAGTGAGTCCAACTAACTATAACGTGGAATTTCAATGGTTTTATGACAGTAAAAATTTAAGTTAAATATAACTGGTGTGAAACCTATGGTTTTTTCAGTGAATATATATATATATATAGATATCCAGTTTCCACTCTTTACGCAATATCCAAAAGGCAAAAAAAGACGAGAGAGACGGACTCTTCAAATCAACAGCAGCCGCTGGTAACTTTATTTGTTTTATTTTTTAAAGTGCATTGCTGTGCCCTCTACCAAACGAGTTTCGGCGATCCCGGTCACCTTGCTCGATATATATATATATTGAGTATAAGACTATCTGTAATTAAACAATAATCATCCGGCACTCCAGGTAAAATTTCAGACACTCTTGTGCTTTTATTTATGACGAGGTTAATATCTACGCATTTCAGCAGCCACTGCTGCCTTGTTCACAGTGTTTGAGGCACCATTTTTTTGCATTGAAATACCAGAAAGGTAACATTGAGAGGGGACAATAAATGCCATAGAAACAGGACTAAGCTTTCACATTTGTGGCTGCCATGTTGGAATGTATTTTCTTCCGTATATTTCAAAAACATAGCAGCCCATTCCTTCGACACACTATGCAGTTGCATAGATGTTTAAAGTGCATAATTTATAGCGGGAAAAATAATTCCTCACATTTTAAAACACTAAATCACATCTAAAAAACCACAAAAGCAAAATCATTCTCAGTCAGTGCTTGTCAGAAATATAAAGTGCAAGTGCATAATCACAATTTAGATGTTAGTAGCAATATAATATTTGGGCTAGTGCCTATTCATATCGGGTTGGGATTTCAAAGAAATAAAGTGCAAGTGCTTTAGTGCAATAGTATACATATCCTCTCCTCTTTTATAATTATAGCCTTTCAATAGTTAATTCACTATAGAGATCAGATACTGAATGAATACAATATTTTTTGATTTACAAAAAATAACAATCATTTAAAAACAAGTATTATTTTAAAACTCATCATTTCATGCATTCATTATACCATAACATATAACAATTAAAAGAGAAATCTCAGTGTAAAGTGCAAATGCTTATGTAAACTGGAAAAATTGTACTTATTCTTCAACCACAGTAACCTTATTATATCCTTTGCCCTACAAGCTTATTTCTACATCAATATATGTATACTCTATCAAAATCCATTCTAAAGTGCAAATGCATGTAAAAAAGATAAAAACCATTAAAACCCGAATCAATTAAAAAACGTCAGTCCTTACAATTCATAGCTCCCTTCTCATTACTGTCTGCAAGATTTACATAAAAAATTTGACTGTCATGTTTTTACACGTGTGCAGATTTACATCATTAATCTTCATTTCATTTTTCAAGACAGACATGTATATTAGTCTTCATCGACATTGAGTCCATACGGTTCCTTACAATTGAACTCCAGAATAAAATATGTTTCTAATTTTCGGAGCTCCATTCCTCTATCCCCCCCTCTCTTTTTTTTCGGGACCTCGGCAATACAGATATACTGCAAGCTTGCAGGGTTACTCTGATGATGGATCTCAAAATGTCATGCAATGGGGTACGTCCTGTCTAGATTCACAATTGCACGCCTATGTTGGAGAATTCTTTGAAATACAGGGAGAGTGGTACTCCCTATATACATTTTGGGACAGGGGCACTGTAATAATTAAACAACAAAATTAGATCTACAAGGTTGAGAAGCTTCTAATGGTCACAGTCTTATTAAAGAAGGTTTTAAATTCAGTGCTATTCATGCCATGCTTGTAAGCATTGTATTTCGAGCACTTTTTTAAACCTGATTTCCGTGCCAACCAATTCGGAGGTCCCCTCTTCCTTTTTTCCTGAAATTCACTCTTCACAATTAAATCCTTCAAGGATTTAGATCTCTTGTAAGTGATTTCAGGATTCCTCTTAACTTTAGAACCTAATACAGGACCACTTTTTACCAAGTGCCAGTGGCGATTCAAAATGGACCTGATCTCCTTGTGTTTCACATTAAAAGTGGTTATAAATCTAGAAGAATTCTGATCTTTCACATAATTTTTCTTTTGTTGACTTTTTTTGTTCTTGATGGTTCAAACAATATTTTATTTCTTTCTAGACCTCTTGCCTTACAGGCAGATAACCTCTCTGTGTAAACCTTTGTGTCATTTCATTTTCAACTCTCTCGTACTCACTCTGTTCGCTGCATGCTCTCTTTGCTCTATAGTATTCCCCAATCAGTATACTCCTTATTAGCGCAGCAGGGTGAGCACTTGCCGCATGGAGAACTGAGTTCCCAGCTGTAGCTTTACGAAATACAGATGTTTCTAGATCACCATTGCAGGGCCTAATCCGGATATCAAGAAAATCTATGGATGTTCTACTGTGATGCCCCACAAATTCCAAATTCAGTTAATTGTTGTTTAAATGTTTAATAAACAACTCGATCTCCGTCTCCGTGTTCTGCCACAGCACGAAGACGTCCTCGATGAATCGGACCCACAGCAGGATATGTTCTGCCCATTGTTCCAGGGGACTGCCTCTGAGCACCTGTTCCTCGCACCTGCCGAGATGTAGATTGGCATAACTTGTGGAGAAACAGGTGCCCATCGCAGTCCCCTGTTCCTGCAAATAGTAGTCGTCACCAAAGAGAAAAATATTCTTGGTCAGGCACCATTCCATTAATTCTAAGATCATTTTGTTCTGATTAATGAATCGTACTGGTCTTCTATTTAAAACATATTCTGATACTTTAAGGCCATCTCCATGTCTTATACTGGTATAAAGTGTAGATATATCAAGTGTCATACTTTCTTCATGCCAGCATATATCAAAAATAGGTTTTAAAAAGTCAGTAGAGTCCTTAATGTACGATGGAAGTGTTTTCACAATTGGATTAAGAAAATAATCAATAAATCTCGATGCATTTTCGAAGAGGCTATCGCAAGATGAGACAATAGGTCTCCCTGGTGGACTAGTGATGCTTTTATGCAACTTCGCCCCCTCCCTGTACCTCTCTACAAACGTGCCCCCTGGCGTGTTTGCAGAGGAAGAAGTACTTCCACTTGCATACTGGGGGTCCCTGGGGGCCAACTAGCCCACCAGGAGACTCCAGTATGGGCCAGGGGGCTCCCTTGCAGAGAGGTAAAATGAGGCCATGCCCCTTTTTACACCTCTCTGCAACGCAGCCCCCTGGCGCATACTGGAGGTTCCTGATGGGCTAGTTGGCCCCGAGGGACCTCCAGTATGCAAGGAGAATTAGTTCCCCCTCTGCAAACACGCCAGGGGGCTGCGTTGCAGAGAGGTAATGAGGCCACGCCTCTTTTTGAACCTCTCTGAAATGCAGTCCCCTGGCGCATACTGGAGGTTCCTGGTGTGCTAGTTTATTTATTTATTTATTTATTGACATTTGTAGAGCGCGGCGAATACCCGTGGGCGTCTCGGCGCTAGTTAAGGGATGGATCAGCAACTGGGGTAAAGAAGATATACAAGGCTATTGGTCAAATAACCACGTCTTTAGCTGTTTGCGGAATGTGAACAGGGAGGGACTTGCTCGGATATGTGCAGGAAGGGTGTTCCAGAGTCTAGGGGCGGCCCCCTCCGTGGCACTTACTAAAGGTACCAATTGGACTAGTTGGCCCCCAGGGACCCCCAGGATGCACGGGGACTTAAACCCCGAAACTTAGAATGCGTTATGGGGCATGTTTGCACAGTGGTGAAGGTACGGGGCGGGGCTTGAGGTGACATGTGTGCAAGCACACCCTGTGGGGCGTTTTAGGTTGGGTAATATATTCCTCTTCAATCCAGAGGTCCCCTAGGGGCCAACTAGTCCAATTGGTACCTTTAGTAAGTGCCACGGAGCTGCGTTGCAGAGTGTTGTAAAAAGGGGGCATGCCCTCTGAACAACTCTCTGCAACGCAGCTCCCTGGCGCAAACTGGAGGTACCTGATAGGCTACTTGGCTCACAGGTGACCTCAGGATTGAAGAGGAATGTATTCCCCAACCTAAAACGCGCCACAGGGCCTGTTTGCACACATGTCTCCTCAGGCCCCGCCCCCTTCCTTCACTATTAAGCAAAATATTCCTCTAAAATCTGCCGAAGTATGAATTCTGATTAGCTCACCTGTTATCACGAGAGATGTCGGTGCTGCATCTTTGATCCCAGGGCTGACCCTGAAAAGTAAATGTAACCATACTTACAGTAACTTGAATTTACTTCCATAGACAAACATTGACTGCTTTCACATGGACATTTTTCTAAGTGTGGAGTTTTGGATGTTTGAAAAATTCCTGTAAAATCAGCCGAACTACAAATTCTGATTTACTCAGCTGTTATCATGAGAGACGTCAGTGCTGCATCTTTGAGCTCAGGACGGACCCTGAAAAATAAATGTAACCATACTTCCAGGAACTTGAATTTCCTTCCATAGGCTAACATTGACATGTTTTACTTGGAAATTCTTTTAAGTGTGGAATTTTGGAAGTTTAAAAAATTTCTCAAAAATCAATGAACTACGAATTCTGATTTACTCACCTGTTATCAGGAGAGACCTCAGTGCTGCATCTTTCATCCCACTATTGATCCTGAAAAGTAATTCTAATTGTAGTTACAATAACTTGAATTTCCTTCCATAGGCTAACATTGACATGTTTCACTTGGAATTTTTTTTTTAAGTGTGGAGTTTTGGAAGTTTAAAAAATTCCTCTAAAATCAGACGAACTACGAATTCCGATTTACTCACCTGTTATCTGGAGAGACCTCAGTGCTGCATCTTTCAGCTCACTACTGATCCTGAAAAGTATTCTAATCATAGTTACAGTAACTTGAATTTCCTTCCATAGGCTAACATTGACTGGTATCTCTTTGAAATTTTTCTAAGTGTGGATTTTTGGAAGTTTAAAATATTCCTCAAAAATCAGCTGAACTACGAATTCTGATTTACTCACCTGTCATCAGGACGAGACCTCAGTGCTGCATCTTTCAGCCCACTATTGATCATGAAAAGTAATTCTAATCGTAGGTACAGTAACTTGAATTTCCTTCCCTAGGATATCATTGCCTGCGATATAAAATATATATAAGTAAAAAAATATATATGTATTACAATTTCAATATTTTTAAAAACATTTATTTTTTAATTTATATTAAAAATATGTAATGTAATTTAAAAAATAAAATATATAAAAATAAATAATTTAAAATAATGTAGTAAATCAGTATAAAAAATATACCAATTAATACATTTAAAAATAAGCATTTACAAAACCTAAGAAATTCCCAGAAAAAAACTTAGGTTTCACACACGTTATAGTTAGAAATTAGCATTTAAAAAACTTGCAAATTCACTGAAAAAACCATAGGTTCCACACATGTTAGCTGGACATTTCACTCTTACAAAACCATTTAAATTCCCCGTTATACTTAGTTCAGCTAACTATAACTGGCGCGCCTGCAATGCACTGCCGATGACATCACATATTACATCACTCATGACATGGTCAGTGACATCACTCATAATATCACTGATGACATCTCAAATGACATCACTGATTACATCACTGATGACATCATCTAGTGAATGTGTGTCTTTCTGAAAAATAAATATTTTTTACTGTGATTAGCATGACCATCTCTGTAAGCCCCTAGTATATAAAAAGGCAGGGGGATTAAAACTACCTCTTAAAACGTGCCACAAGTCGTGTTTGCACATGTCATCTCAGGCCCCGTCCCCTGCCTTCACCACTGAGCAAACAAGCTCTGTGGTCATTTTAAGTTGGGAGATTAAGTCCCTTTGAATCCTAAAGGTCCCTAGGGTCCAATTAGCCCACTA
This sequence comes from Lissotriton vulgaris, assembly GCF_964263255.1. NCBI lineage: Eukaryota > Metazoa > Chordata > Amphibia > Caudata > Salamandridae > Lissotriton > Lissotriton vulgaris. The sequence goes on along the minus strand of NW_028251149.1, from coordinate 104,812 downwards.
AGTACCTCCAGTAAGCGCCCTAGAGCTGTGTTGCAGGGAGGTGTAAAAAGGGGCACGGCCTAGTCCACCTCTCTGCAACGCAGCGCAGTGACGCTAACTGGAAGCACCTGGTGGGCTAGTTGGCCCGCTGGGGGCCTCAGGATTGAAGGGGAATTATTTCCCCAACTTAAAACGTGCCACAGGGCGTGTTTGCACACGTCACCTAAGGCCCCGTCCCCTCCCTTCACCAATGTGTAAACACGTGCTGTGACTGTTTAAATTGGGAGATTAAGTTCATTTGAGTCCTGAGGGTCCCTAGGGTCCAACTAGCCCACTAGGTACCTCCAGTAAGCATCACAGAGCTGCGTTGCATAGAGGTGTAAAAAGGGGCATGGCCTCTGAACACCTGTCTGCAACACAGCTCCCTGGCATAAACTGGAGATACCTGTTGGGCTAGTTGGACTGTAACGGACCCCCTATTTTAAATATTTAGTGCCCCGGGGAGGTGGCGGTCTACGGGATGTGCGGGGGGGCTATAGCCCCCAGCACAGGTTTATTTATTATTACAACCAGCCCGGGTGTGGCGGTCCCCATGGCTGTGGGGGGCTCTGAGCCCCCCCACAAATTTGTAAATAAAGCCCCAGGGGTGGTGGTCCCTGGGGCTTGGGGGTGCCTTTGAGCCCCCACCTATTTTATTTTGTAGCCCCAGGGACCGCATATTCGATAAATGCCCCGGGGGAGGCAGTCACCGGGGCGGGGGGGCCCCTCTGCGCTCCCAATACATGAAATATATTGCCCCCGGGGGCTAAATACTAACAAAGCTTAGAAGCCCGCGCTTTGTTTTTTTTTTTATCGGCACGATCCGCATACTCTGCGCGGATTTTGCCGATTGCATTTCTACCCTGCCCTCTTTTTGCATTTTGCGCACTTGTTTCACTGATTTCTTGTGCCTCGATTCTACCGAGGCACGAGATGGCTGCCAACACTTCCTGCTTTGGAGTGTTGACAGCCAATTAGCATACAGCTTGTGATCGGGAGGGTGCACGGATCCTGCGCGGCCATAGATATATATGTGTTTTTACTTTTGATTTTCTCAGCAACTACTGAACATATTTACACCATTTAACAAAAATTGTTCTTCTGAACCAAGAACTACTTCTTGCCAAATTTGGTATAATTACGTTCAGCAGTTCGAGCTGAAGCCGTGTCTAAAGCTTACTATGGGAAATTGCATAAGTAAAACATGTTATGGGACCCCATTTTTTCTCGGACCCTGCTTGACGAAACACCCCCCGAAACTTTCAAGAAAGGAGTGGACCGGAGGGCCCCAGGAGTTTTGAAAATTTCACGAAGATTCATCAACCGGCACCAAAGTTATTGGGAATAGAATGTTGCAGATTTCCTATGGAAAACAGGTCCTAAATATATCTACCTACTGGCGAAATCCAGTAGGTAGTTATCAATCAAGGTTAATTATACAGTATAGGACATTAGCCCCAATAGGACATAACTGCAATGAGGAGCTTTCATTACACCTGGGGTAGAGAGATCTTTTTGATATAACATTTTATTGTCTGATTGTCTGATTTATAGAAAATGAGAGTCTTAACACATTTAAAGAGAAATTGTAGAGTTCACTATTAATATGTTTTAGGTCTTCCATAGTATAATCCTGTTTCAGAAAAATTTAAAAGATGTAAGTTTATAAATGAGATGCTCGTGTTATAGGCTTGTTGACATTTTTAGTCACTGTTAGTGTTTGGTTTTTCACATTTTTGTATTATTTGTGTCTTAACAGAACATGTGGAACACAGTGATTTGAAGAAATGTGAAAGAGCGGAAGTATCAGTAGCTTTCAGCGATTACTTTTTGAATATTTTTTTGAATAAGTCCTTGTGTTTGTGTGTAGAGTTTATTAAGGTGCCAAAATAAATATATTGATGCCCACTTGGGCGGTGATGAAGTGTAGGATTTATTATGTCCTGAGCAGAGGGTTCCGGTTTTAATATAGACTTCAAACACAGAATTCAAGTTAACAAGGGATGGGACACAGATGCCATGAATGGCCGTTCATGGCTAATAATGTTTTGTTAAAACAAAAAAACCCACTTGGGTTTCAATGACGATACTCCCTTAGGAGAGTGGGCTGGGGTCCTTCTTTGGATGTATTTATGCCGGTTGTGTGAGATACCCCCTTTATATCGCGATGAAAGATGCGATTTGCATTTGAGAATAGACACATTAATTACTTTTATTTTATGCACAAGAAATACAAATGTAAATAATGCAAGGACAAAGTATGTATTTATTTTGATGAATTCACAGTATATATTCTCAGATGTCACAATAGTGTTTCAAAAACGGAGGTCTGTTTTTATAGTTTATTATTTGTTGTACATCACATGTTTATTTAGACCAATGAGATACCACTAATGGCACTCGTGACCAAGAGACTAGGTCTCGAAACGCATTAATGGATTTGCCGATTTGCAAAATTAAAAATATTGCTTTACTGCTTAAGAGTTTGTGGTTGCTGGTTTTTCCGGAGGGATTCTCCTGGAAAGTGGTGCATCTGTTTGGGATTACATATATATATACATATATATATATATAAATATATATATATATATATATATATATATATATATATATATATATATATATATATATATATATATATATATATATATATATATATTAATTACACAGCAGGCACTCCTCCAGCTTGCAAAAAACGAAAGGCACACACGGAGTTGGTTTAAAGCTTCAAGATGCTTTATTCGGTGCTCAGCCTTCTCTCCCCTATCGACAGTCGCGTTTCGCCTCGCGGCTTTTTCAATGTCGACTACAATTGTGTAAATCAACCAATTTAAACCCTCCATGTGTCGTCATAGCTATGAAAACAGAAGATGGACATTCCACCAACCCCAATAATGAGAATTGTTAGGCGGCCATCTTATGGTGGGTAGATGTAATACAAAAAACATATTAAATTCATCTTTAAAGTGCAAGTGCAAAACATAACATAAATTTAAACCATAATTAAGGAACAAAAAATAATTTCATAAACAGGCATGTATGTTATACAAGAAATGTCATTGTTTTCAATATATACCGCCTGTTCTAATCTTAACCACTACAGGGACAAAAAGAAACACGGAAAATATTTACAGACAATACGTAAATAAAGACCAATTTCCTTGTCTCAGAACCTGCTGTGGTTTCAGAATTGAGCCCTGAATGGGCTTTTATTTCATTTATGTCTAGAAGAAACTAACTGCTCATAGAGGTCTCTTTTGCATTTGTTTCATTTTAGGCAGTAGTTTTTATCGTAAAGGGACTCAAAGGAGGAAAAAATCTGTTTTTACAATGAAGCTGCTGTTTTTTCTCTCAGTATAGCCATTCCACTTTTTACTCAAGGTGAGTCCAAAGTTCCTCGTCATTGTTGAGTCCAGCCGGACTCATACTTTGCAGCTCTATGATGTAACGGGACTCTTTGGCTCTAAGTTTTTTCAACCTGTCTCCACCCCTATCATGCCTATCTACCCCGTCAATACAGTAGTACTGTAGCAGATCCCTGTTACTTTGATGATATAATTCAAAATGTCTTGCGACGGGGTAGGTTGGGTCTTTGTTTGAAATGGCCCGCATGTGTTCTAGTATTCGTTTTTTGGTGGTGTTCTTTGTACTGCGAAAATATCTTTTTTTGCATGGACAAATGAGACAGTATATGGTATATTCTGAATTGCAGTTGTAAAACTGTTTGATTGTTCTTATCGGCCTAGGGTCCCCTGGCCTACCTTCAAAAGTGGTAACTTTTTTACTAAATTTACAGGATTTACATTTCCGGCATGGAAAGAAGCCGTTTATCCCAAATTTATTCTGTGTTATATTGGGTTTAGTAAAGTAGCTATGTATTAAATGGTCTCCGATTGAGGGACATCTTTTTATGTAATCGGAGGGCGTTCTGGGATATGATCTTTCAGTATGTTATCGGTTTCTAGGATATGCCAGTTCTTTTTGAAAATTTGAATTATTTGGGCAGATTTATCATTGTACATAGTAATCATTCGTACAATGCCTTCATCAGTTTTCGTTGTTTTATTCTTATTTTTAAAGGACAGTAATGTTTTCCTCTTGATGCTCTGCACCTTCATTTCAGCAGTTTTTAAATATCCTTTCCTATACCCTCTGTCTTTAAAGCGATCCAGAGCCTCATCTTTAGCAATTGTATAGCTTCCCTCGGTGGTACAGTTGCGCTTTAGGCATAGCAGTTCCCCGTAGGGAATACTTTTGATCAGGCTAGTTGGATGATGACTACCTGCGTGCAAAAAAAATATATAAATATAAATATATATATATATATATATATATATATATATATATATATATATATATATATATATATATATATATATATATATATATATATATATATATATATATATATATATATATATATATATTACCTACTGGCGATAGCCAGTAGGTATATATAGTTAGGATTTTTTCTCTATGGAACTTTTGAAAATTCTATGTCTAATAACTTTGGCGTTTGTGGACAGAACTGGCTGAAAATTTCAGGAAAATGGCACATTTCGTTTCTGAGCAGCCCCTGAAAATTTGGGGGGGTTCTGTCAAGGGGGGGCCGAGAAAAAAAGGGGGTCCCAAAACGCGTTTTTCCAATTCATTTTTCCATAGGGCGTTTGGCCTCACTTTTAGCTCGAACGGCTGAATGGATTTGCACGAAACTTGGCAAAATTGTAGGGACTGTTAGCCCGATGTGCCTTTGCTGGGTCTCAATATATGTGCTCCAGTGGATTTTGAGAAATTAACGTTTAAAAAAACAGATATATCTGTGATAGCGTACCGGATAGCGCACCAGTTCACGTACTTTTCGCGTAACATAGCTTTGCGAAGCGAAGCTGATTGGCTCTCCGGTTTCTGTCAACATTCTAAACAGTCCGGAGCGGCCGCCATCTTGTCTCTCGGTAGGATCGAGAGACAAGAGGAGGCCAAAACGAAGGGGGAAATGAAGGAAAGGGGGCAAGATAGACCCCTTCTGACCCCCTAGGATTGATGAGGGGGATATTAAAGTGCCCCGCGGGGCCAAAAAAAAAAAAAAAAAAAATTGCGATTTTTCGCCGTAGAGGCACAAATCGGTACGTGAATCGTGCAGAAAACCGGGCAGCTAACTGGCAGTGTAACGGGAGTCTGAGGAGAAGCTGATTGGCTGTCAACATTGTAAACAGTCCAGAGCAGCCGCCATCTTGTCTCTCGGTAGGATCGAGAGACAAGAGGTGGTGAAAAACGAAGGGGGAAATGAAGGAAAGGGGGCAAGGTAGACCCCTCCTGACCCCCTAGGATTGATGAGGGGGATATTAAGGTGCCCCGCGGGGCAAAAGAAAAAAAAAGAAAATTTCGATTTTTCGCGGTAGAGGCGTTTCCCGGTACGCCAACCGGGCAGCTAACCGGCAGCGTAACGGGAGTCCGACATCTTGTGTTTTTGGAGCGTCCGGTTTGCGTACCGGGTAGCGTTCCGGTAAGCGTAACAAGGGGACAACCAAGAGAAACAGTAAAATAAAATTTAAAGGAATAGATTTCCACCAAACTTGGCAAAATTGTAGGGACTGTTTGTTTGATGTGCCTTTGCAAGGCCTCAAGATATGTGCACGTGTTGATTTTGTCTAATTAAGGTTAAAAAAAATATATATATCTGTAAGCGTGCTCTGGCGCGCTTACGTTACGGGTTTTGTTTGCTCTGCAGAGACGATACGTCACGTTTATGCGACGCGTCATGAGGCGTCTCACGTGGCTACGTGATACGTCACGTAATAAAGAATATATTTTACAGCTATAGATATTAGCTTTTAAAAAACCAATGAAATTCACTGAAAAAAACATAGATTATAGACCATACATAGTTAGGAATTTGCATTTACAAAACCATGAAAATTCACTGAAAAAACCATTGGTTATAGACCATATATAGTTAGGGATTAGCATTTACAAAACCTTAATTTACTCACACAAAACCATAGAAATTCACATATATAGTTAGTTGCAATAACTATATATCGCGCACCCGCAATCCACTGCTGATGATGTCACATATTACATCATTCATGACATGGTCAGTGACATCACTGATGACATCACTGATGACATCTCAAATGACATCACTGATGACATCTCAAATGACATCACTGATGACATCTCAAATGACATCACTGATGAAATCACTGATAACATCTCATTTGACATTACTGATCACATCACTGATGATATCATTCATGTGATAATACGATGAACCTCTTCAGACTCTAATATAACCTTAGATACAATCAGTGTAAACAGACACTCACAGACTGTCACTCATCCATGGAGTTACTCACACACCTAGTCAGTCATGCAAATAATCAATCACACTCCATTTCCTCAACTATACAGTTATAGACATCTTACTTAATCAAACATATACTAACACATATTTACTCTCTTATACAGTCACTGATACAAGTTCACAATGATCCATACAGCCACTCACACATTCACTAGCTCTTATGCACAGTTATTTATATATGTCAACTCTTACATGTACTGTGTTTTACATATGTACTTACTTTGACATGTAGCACTGAGAAATCCAATCACTCACCAATACACTCATGCAGACAGTCAACCGCCCATACAGCTGTTTCCACATGCACTTTTGAACCTATACATCTAGTGAATCAACTGCTCACACATCTATGCACAGAGTCACATACCTCCCAGCCACCCCCACACACACACTCACTCTCCCATACAAATATTTGGGCAACCAATCAATAACTCATATAGTTAAACATATAGCTACTGATCAACACATGCAGCAGTTTACAGAACTACAGAAATAATGATGCACAAATTAAGACAGTTTAGTCACTAACCCATGCACTCAGTGAGACACATTTAATCACTCTCTCATACAGTCAGTCATGCACCTACTAAATCCTTCATCCAAACACTTATACATCCACTCATTCTTCAATATGTAAGACATATTTTAACTTTACAGAAACATACAGTCACTGGATGTTGTCATCAGTGATGTCATCAGTGATGTCATTTGAGATGTCATCAGTGATGTCATCAGTGATGTCACTGACCATGTCATGAATGATGTAATATGTGACATCATCAGCAGTGGATTGCGGGTGCGCGATATATAGTTATTGCAACTAACTATATATGCAAATTTCTATGGTTTTGTGCGAGTAAATTAAGGTTTTGTAAATGCTAATCCCTAACTATATATGGTCTATAACCAATGGTTTTTTCAGTGAATTTTCATGGTTTTGTAAATGCAAATTCCTAACTATATATGGTCTATAACCTATAGTTTTTTCAGTGAATTTCATATATATATATTCGAAGAACTCTGTTTCTTTTAGTTCTGTATTCTTCCAGCAAAACAAACATGGACCCATTCAGGTAATTTTCAAAATCTTTATAATGCGTGCAACACAATTACCGCCATGACGCGTTTTGGGCCCTGTGAGCCCTTGATTACATACTGTTGTAATGGCAAGCCCCACCCCTATAAAGTGCAAGTTCCGGTCATCTGACCACCGGGCCTAAGGACATAAACAACAGCCTTCCGCATTAATTCAGCATGGTGTTTGGAAAGGTACTATGCAATTTACATTGCTAAATACTTTTAAAAGAACCCTTCAATAAGCCACCATTTCAACCTGTTCACAAATTAATCAGCATAGGTAATGATGTGCAAAATTCTAGCATGTGCAACATTCCGCAAGTACACAAATAAATAAATAAATAAATATATACATATATACAATCACATATACAAATATACAAATCGAAATAACTCGTTAATCTGTGGAAACCTGCTTATGAATGTGCAGAAATAGGCGACAATTGTGCAACATACACTGTGGTCCAAGCATCATCGACCTCAAGCTGTTTGCTATCTGGTCGGGGTATATTCAACCAATGCCTGGATCTTTGACATCTATCTCTAAAACTACTGAAAAAGGTATCTTCCATTATTCATGCCTTTTGGCTGCCCACAGTGTACTGTTACCCTATTTTTTTATGCCATTGAAATATAGACTTTGTGACCTTGTGATTGAAATGTAGGTGTCATAATAAAGCCCCAGTGGCCTGATTATCTTTCCTGAAATTACTACGTCCCACCTGCCCGTTAAACGTTGTTAATTAATGCTGTGCAACCCTCAGGATAAAAGGAAAAAACAAGCAATCAACGTGTAGGTCACATAGACCAATTCTTGTGTATCAACTCAGAAATTAAATAATAATGTGTATATAAATTTTCTTGAATACAGTCTTATATTAATAGATTCATTTTTATCAAATTAGGCATGCAACTAGCTCAATCCCCTTCGCTACCCTTTTGCTGTCAAGTGACATCTCGGTATTCCGCGCCCCTAGAGACACGTATACATAGTCACTGAAAAAACAATAGGTTTCAGGGATGTTATAGTTAGAAATTAGCATTTAAAAAACCTCAGTGATGTCATCAGTGATGTCATCAGGGATGTCACTGACCATGTCATCAATGATGTAATTGCAGTGCATTGCGGTGGGCGAGTTATAATTAGCTCACCTAACTATAACGGCCAACTTTCTCTGGGTTTGTACGAGTGAAATGCCAAATAACTATAACATCCCTGAAACCTTTAGTTTTTTTCTGTGAATTTCTAAGGTTTTTAAAATGCCAATTTCAAACTATAACGTCCCTGAAACCTATGTTTTTTTTCAGGGAATTTCAAAGGTTTTTTAAATGCTAATTTCTAACTATAACGTCCCTGAAACCTACGTTTTTTTCAGAAAATTTCAAAGGTTTCTTAAATACTAATTTCTAACTATTTATAATTACAAAGATAGGACATTTGCAGAAAAAGGAAGAAAGGAGCAGAAACAAGAGAAATGTAGATCGAGGCAACAGAAGTCCAGAAAGACAAAGAAAAGTGCAGAAAGAAGCAAAAGATATGCAAAAACAACCAACAGAGGGGCAAAAAGAGGCCTTATTGCAAAGTCACCCGGTGCCCCCAACTTTATGCTGAATGGTACTGTTGGTAAATGACTCTGCCTAACCAGGCCCGGAGCCAGTGCTATGCAAAAAAAAAATTGGAATACAGCGAAAACACCTATACACTTGGGCGCACTATGGGTTCACCCTGTGATTGGCATGCCATCAAATGTAAGGCCCTAGTACATAACATGGCAGCAGGATTAAAACTACCTCTAAGTCAGAGGTGCAGAAAGAAGTAGAAGTACAGAAAGAAGCAAAAGAGGGTACCAAAAGAAGCAGTAGAGGTTGCAGATGGAAGCAAGTGGTTTGCAGAAAGAGGCACGTGAGGTACAGAAAGGGGCAAGCGATCTGTAGAAAAAAGCAACAGAAGTGCTAAAAGAGGCAAGTCATATGCAGAAAGAAGCAAGAGAGGTGCAAGAGAGGTGCAGAAAGGGAAAAGAGATGTGTAAATAAAAGTAGGAGAGGTGCACAAAGAGGCAAGACAAGTACAGAAAGAGGCAGGAGGGGTGCAGAAAGATGGAAAAGAAGTACAGAAAGAAGCAACAGAGGTGCTGTTAGAGGCGCTAAGGGTGTAGGAAGAGCAAGAGAAGTACAGAGAGAAGCAACAGAGGTACAGAAAGAGGCAAGAAAGTTGCAGAAACAGGCAACACAGGTGCAGAAAGAGGGAACAGGGAAACAGAAAGACACAAGAGAGGTACAGAAAGAGAAACAAAGGGTGCAAAATGAGGAAAGAGAGTTGCAGAAACAGGCAATAGGGGTGCAGAAATAGGGAACATGTGTGCATACAGAGGAAAGAGAGGTGCAGAAAGAGAGAAGAAGGGTATAGAAAGAGGTAAGAGGGATTCAACAATTTGCAAAAGAGTTACCAAAAGAAGCAAGAGCAGTGCAGAAAGAACCAACAGAGGCGCAAAAAGAGGCAAGAGGGGTGTAAAAAAATGGAGAAGTGCACATAGAGGAAAGACAAGTAAAGAAAGAGACAGGAGGTGTACAGAAAGAAAGAAGAGAAGTGTAGAAAGAAGCAGCTGAGGCGCTGAAAGAGGTGCAAATGATGCCGAAATAGGCAAGCGAAGTGCAGAAAGAAGCAACGGAGGTACAGAAAGAAGCAAGAGAGTTTCAGAAACAGGCAGGAAAGGTAAAAAACAGATAAAACAAGGGTGCAAAAAGAGGCAAGAGAGGTACAGAATGAAGGAAGAGAAGTGTAGAAAGATGCAGCTGAGGTGCTGAAAGAGGTGCAAATGATGCCGAAAGAGGCAAGAGAAGTGCAGAAAGAAGCAACAGAGGTACAGAAAGAAGCAAGAGAGTTTTAGAAACAGGCAGAAAAGGTACAGAAAGAGAGAACAAGGGTGCAAAAAGAGGCAAGAGAGGTACAGAATGAAGGAAGAGGGGTGCAGAAAGAGGCAAAAGGGGTGCAGAAAAAAGCAAGTGAGGTGCAGAAAGAGGCAAGTGAGGTGAATAAAGAAGCAAGAGATCTACAGAAAAAAGCAACAGAGGTGCTGAAAGAGGCAAGTGAGGTACAGCAAGAGGCAAGAAGTATACTGAAAGAAGGAGAAAAGTGCAGAAAGAAGCAACAGAGGTGGTAAAAGGGGCACACATGTTGTGGTGAGCCTCAGCTAGGCCTACTAGTGCTAGGGGTTCGCCCTTCTCTGCACAAGTCCTCAGACCAATAGGATAGAAGTTGGCACAGAAACTGAAATATAAAACAAAGTATTTATTAACCTCATGAGGTGGAACAACATTCACACAACACCCTTCGGTAGTGTATGAAGTAGCACATTGAACAGAAGGAACATGGTCCTTTTATATCCACACAGGGGCTCAGAAGAAGGCAGTACAAGCACAGAAGAGAAGGTTTACATACATAAAAGGTCATACAGAAATACACATTCAACAGTAGGGCGGAGCTTAGCAGGTTGCTAATTACAGTAAAAATAGCCTAAGACATACGTGAACAGTTGCAGTGTCTTCTGCGTAAGTGCAGAGTCCCAGAGTCTAAATATAGTCTGTCCATAAGCAGAGTACAAAAGTAAACAACAGTAAGGAAGGACAGAGCCTATGGTGAGCACATGGCAGACGAGATGGCTGCCAAAAACAAGATTTTCAGAGCGCAACGTTCGGCAATCGCGATTGCCGAACGCTGAACCCACTCGTAAGAGGACATCACATCAACTTTCAATCTGTTGCGCTCTGAAAATCGGAAGACACAACTCCCAGATGAAGGGCGCTCAGCCCGAAATGCATTGGAGTTGATTGAAGCAACTTGAATATTTGATGTATTGAAAAGATAAACAGTAAAGAATGTTATCATGAAACTAATGATGATATGGGATTAAAAACTTTTGAAATCAACTACTATCGGAATCTTGCTTAGTACAAGAACCAAAGGTGTGCCCACAATTCACAGGGATGTTACCAATTTGTATATGGTGACACATTATTGAATTCTTGAAATGTTAGCCTTTTCAGAAGCAAACAATAGTGCAAACTAGGCTTGGCAAGAACCATTATGCGAGAAAGGAAGAGGAATAAAAGGTGTTCCTCCCTTCTTCTGGTGAGTAGGTATCATCCCACACACCCAACAGTCAGTAGTATTTGTGGCATTGTGAGTGTGATGTAACATTTGAAGAAACATGTTTTTCAAGTAGGATTGTCAATGCTTTTGCTCATGGTATGGAAGCGTAAAGTCATGATGTTCAGCTGGTACTGGAGTAGTGGCGATCAGAAGCTGCCGAGCAGGAGGCACTTTCTCAACAAACCAGGTTGTCACTGCTACAACTACCATAGCAACAGCAAATCGAGCATGCCTATATGGCCCTTTTATTACAGATCTTAGCAACAGTTCGTCTCCCTGCAGACATGATCCCTTCGTTGTTGAATTAATTGTTGAAGCTCTAAAGTCCTGGGCAGTCATTGGTTTCTTCACCGAGGGTCAAGACGGGTGTCACTATGTAGGACTGATCCCCCCCTTGCCACATCAGCTCGGTTTCACAAACCCAGGACGGTAGCTCAACCAGTCTTTTTCAACAATGCTGGCTCTTTCCATTGTCTCAGTTGGTATTCGGATACTCCAGGGATCGTGTGGCCCGGAAATACTTCCTCAGATTCGTCAGGTGAGATGGTGTGGCCTTTTTCCATATCCAGAATCTCTCTATGGTCGGTCAGCACAGCAGGTTCCACCAAGGTAGGCAAAACTCGCTTACAGAGAGTGCTGTGAACCCAGTTCTTCCTGTTCATCACTCGAACCACTGTCCTCATAGCTAGGAGCACCTGTTCCGGTCCTCGCCACCTGAGCTCCAAGCTGTTCGACCTCTCAAAGACTTTTACCATTACATGATCTCTGGGCCGGAGTTTATGGGCCTCACCTGTAGATCTGTCAGGAAGAACTTCTCGAACCTGTTGATGAATAGAAATCAAACTGTCAGTCAACTTTGCCAAGTAGTCAGTCATCAGGACACATGGTACATCAAGTATGGGGCATGGTTTAGGAACTCCCCAAATGTTCATCGGTCTCCCAAATACCACCTCATATGGTGTAAGCCCAGATCGTGAATGTGGCACCGATCTAATATACAACAATGCCAAGGGCAAGGCATCAGGCCATTTCAAGGACGTGGAAGCCAGTATTTTTGCTAATTTCAATTTCAAAGTAGTGTTATACCTCTCCGCCAATCCTGCTGATTGTGGTTGAAAGACTGCATGGAAATTCTGTTTGATCCCTAATCCTTTCAGGACATACTCAACAACTTGCTCAATAAAATTAGGTCCGATTTCACTCCACAAAAGTTTACAAACACCAAATCTAAGGAAGAATTCCTTTAAAAGCACCTTTGCTGTAGTGAGAGCCGCATTATCCTTTGTAGGGTATGCCTCTATCCATTTACTGAAGGCACATACCACCACTAGAACATACTTCAAGTTATTGAAACGTTAAAGTTGGATGTAATCCATTTGCAAAACTTCAAAAGGTGCAGTTGGTGTAGCAAACCCTCCTGTAGGAGTCTGAGTGAGTCCCTGTACCAGGATTGTACTGCAAACAGATGAAACAGGACTGTACTACCCTTTTAGCTGTGCCGGCAATTTCTGGATGCTCCCAAACTTGTGTAAGCAATTTTGTTAATGCTGAGGCTCCAACAGGTGGCGGCCCATGTGCCAACTGAATCATAGGCTGTAAATAGGCTATAGGCAGTTTTCACTTATCCATCTCTTAATTGCGCCAACAGCCCTCATCATCCAACATTCCCTCTTTTGACCATTGCTCAAGTTCTTCCACAGAAGCAGATCTCTGTATGTCTAGCACTTCTTGTGTAGCATCATGCCATTGTTCAGCTTGTGACTTCACTACGTACATTGATATAGTGGTTTGTTGCATCGCAGTCTCACAGGCTATGTGATCTGCAAAGGCATTGCTTTGTCCTGTCTTGTCAGTCACTTTCGTGTGTGTGCTACACTTAACAATTGCTATTTTCTTCGGATATGTCAGTGCAGTCAGAAGATTATGCACTAGTTCTCCATGCATTATCTGCATCCCGTGGGATGTAAGAAAGCCTCTTTCCTTTCAAAGTAGGCCAAAATCATGGGCCACTCCAAAAGCATAGCAGCTATCTGTATAGATGTTCATACGCAAGTCAGTGGTAAGTTCACGCGCTTGTGTCACAGCTATTAGCTAAGCTGCTTGAGCTGACTTCTGTGGTATACAAGCTGTCTTCACTACTGTCTGAAGTGTCGTAATTGCATTTGCAGCTGAGGTTGTGCCATCTGGTAACTTCAAACAAGACCCATCAACCCGTAGTTGCCATCTACATCTGAAAGAGGCGTATCTTGCAAATCAGCCCTTTGTCTGTTCCTCAGTAAGGAATATACAATCATGAGAATCCTGTGACTGAGTCTGAGCCGCTGGGAAAGGTAACAAAGTAGCTGGGTACAAAGTCGCACATCTCTTCAGGGTAATGTGAGGGGCCAAAAGTGTCAATTTGTATCTTGTCAAGTGAGCACTAGTCAAGTGTTGTGTCTTAGTCTGGTTCAAAAGGGTATCGACCGCATGGGGTACTAGCACCAACAATTTATGTGACGAAACTGTCCCTTCACTCTGACGTATGGACACAGCTGCTGCTGCAACTGAACAGAAGCACCCAGGCAATGCACGAGCAACAGGATGTATCTGTACTAAGACTGACAATGCACACCCATCTTTCTCGTGTACTTAGAGTGTACAAGCCTTCGTTTAATCTGGAGAGTCTAACACTGGTGCAGAGCAAAGAGCTTGACGTAACTGACGAAAAGCATTCTGGCATTCAGTCATCCATGGAAGGGGCATTGGAGTGTCTTTGGTCAGAAGTGCCAACAAGGGTTTAACAATGTGTTAAAAACCTAATATCCATTGCCTACAAAAGGAAGTAAGACCAATGAATGCACGGACATCTTTCTGAGTACCAGGCACTGGTGTGTCTAAAATTGCTTGAATGTGGTCTGGTGTAAGTGCACGCCCCCCCTTAGACACAAGGTGACCTAAGTAGGTATCTTTCGGTCTACAATAGTGCAATTTCTTCCGTGACACTTTGTGGTGGTGTCAAGCAAGAAAGGAAAGCAAAGAGAAAGTAAATTTTTCACACTGTTCAGGTGTATCGACTGCCAACAAGATGTCATCTAAATATTGTATGAGAGCCACTCCTTCAGGCAAAGTGAAAGAATCAACTTGTCTTTTCACTACTTGACAGTAAATACAAGGACACTCAGTATACCCTTGAGGAATTCTACAAAATCTGTATGATCGATTGTTCAAAGTGAAGCCGGACAAATATCAGCTATCAGGATGAATAGGAATCGAAAAGAAAGCATTCTGGAGTTCAATCACAGTGAATGTAGTTGCTGTCAGAGGATCTAAGGTAAGAAGTTTTGTTATGTCAGAAACCACCAGGTATTATGGTACTACAATCCTATTAACTTCTTGCAAATCAATGATGAATCTGTAAATTCTAGTGTCAGTGTCTTTTTTCAAAACTGTTGCAAATATTGTAAGGAACTTTTTCCACAACTCCAACTTTAATTAAATCCTGGACAATGCGTACAAGTACTTCTTTGCCTTCTTTGTATTGAGGCAAGCGTGGGAATGAAGCGCCCTCCTTGACACTAATATGCACTGTGGAATAACCATTTGCCCTATATCAGTGTCTGAAGTAGCCCACAAAGTACTAAGGAGTGAAGCTAATGAGATGTCCTATTTAACAAGACAAGATCTCTCAATCACGGGGCAGTTGTCATTCAGAATAACACGTACACCTTCTGGAGAACATCGTATCGTAGCCCTGAAATACTTGAGCATATCAAGCCCCACAATATTGTCTGGTGTGTTTGGATAAAGCAAAAATTAACATGGAGCAGTATATTTGTCAACATGAAATGCAAGTGGTTGTGACAGTGGGCTAAAGGAAGGTGTTCCATCAAAACCTATCGATGTAATGGTTAAGCCAGACAGGGAATCCCTTGGAACCAATTGTTTAGATAAGGCGCTACGAGTAGCTCCTGTATCAACCAGAAACTGATCAGTAGAACCCAAAACATGTGCTGTAACATAGGGACCCTTCTGATCTACTGGAACTTCAACTAATTCCTTACCCCATCCTAGGCAGTCCTATGCATAAGCAGAATCTTTCAAATCAGACCGCAAATAGTCTGGCATTTGATATTGGTTCCGTCTATCAAAAGTGTTAAAACCATTTTGTATTAGTATCAAACCTAGCACGATCATCCGTGCTTCCTCTAGGCCCTGAAGATCTTGAACTATTTCTCATTTGTCCCCGTCCACATGGATACTACTGAGCACGCAGTACAGGACAATCGTCAGCCCAGTGTCCAAATTTCTTACAGTACGCACACTGATCAGAAGACAAAGGCGGTAGAGCATAAGAAGGAAAAGACGGTCCATAAGACACACGTCCACCCCTGTCACCACCTCTAGAAGGTGGGCCATAAGCCTGAGCTAACATAACCTTCAATTTTAACTCCTTAGTCTTCTTATCTTCATTACCCTTTGCTTCTAATTCCTGCCGTTCATAATACCGAGCCATTGTCAAAAGAGAAACCAGAGAAGAGGTAGTCCATGAACTCTCACTGGCCTTTAGGCAACTAGCTATTCTTGGCAACAGGTTGGCAACATATTTATCAACAAACTGATGCCTGCCCGTGTCATCTGTCAATGACTGGCCACTAAAATCATGGAATTCCTCCTCAAAACGTGTAAAGAAGTCAGAAACTGATCCATCTGTCTTTTGCTTACATAATGCTAATACAGTCCAGTCTATCTGTTTAGGGGGAATAATTGTCTTTAACTTAACTAATATAGCTGCTGGAAGATCTAAAATTAGCTGACACGGTTTCTATGCGGGTTCCCTTTCAACGTCCATTTGTTCTAAATCTTTCCAGCTCACCCCAAAATACGCACGATCATCAACTTTAAGAACAGTTCTCCACATATCAGGGGGTAATATCAATCCGAAAAACATATCGATACGAGGCAGAGTCATGGTACAAGAGCTAATGGCACCCTCAACTTCATCATAAAAAGCGGCTGGATTTTTACGCGGCTCGAGCAATTCAGCTTTAAGAGCCATAACATCCGCTCTATTGCAAGGAGTGTCAAATCAATCAATCAATCAGGAGTTTGTTAAAGCGCAACTACTCACCTGTAAGGGTCTCAAGGCGCTAGGGGTGGGGGGGTGGGGGGGGGGGTGCAGGTTCCATTCCATCAAGGAGGGGGTCTGTCGAAGAGCCAGGTTTTGAGGTTTCTTGCGAAGATGGGGAGCGATGTTGTCTGTCTGAGGTGGAGCGGAAGGGCGTTCCATGCTTTGGTCGTGAGGAAGGAGAAGGAGCAGCCTCCCGATCTGGTCTTTCTGGTGCGGGGGATCACAGCGTAGGAAAGCTGGGCTGATCGTAGGGTCCTTTGGGGTGCGTGGAATTTGAGTCGGCTGTTCAGGTATGCTGGTCCGGTGCCGTGGAGGGCCTTGTGTGCATGGGTGAGCATCTTAAAGGTGATTCTCGCCTCGACGGGGAGCCAGTGGAGTGTGCCCAGGTGCTGGGAGATGTGGCAGTGTTTTGGCAGGTTGAGGATCAGTCTTGCGGCGGCGTTTTGGATGTTCTGTAGCTTGCGGATAAGGTTTTTGTTTATTCCGGCGTAGAGTGCGTTGCCGTAGTCGAGTCTGCTGGTGACCAGGGCGTGAGTGACTGTCTTTCAGTGTTCGAGTGGGATCCATTTGAAGGTCTTACGAAGGAGGCGGAGGGTGTGGAGGCAGGAAGATGAGACAGAGTTGATCTGGCGGTCCATTTTGAGCTCGGAGTCCAGGATGATTCCCAGGTTGCGTGCGTGGTCTGTGGGGGTTGGCGGGTTTCCGAGGGCGGTGGGCCACCAGGTGTCGCTCCAGGCGTCGGGGTTTGGGCCCATGATGAGTACTTCTGTTTTGTTGGTGTTCAGTTGTAGGCAGCTGTTTTTCATCCATTTGGCGACGGCTTCCATGCCTTCTCGAAAGTTGCGTCTGGCGGTGTTGGGCTCGTTGGATAGGGAGAGGATGAGCTGGGTGTCGTCTGCATATGACACAATGTTGAGTCCGTAGGTTCTGACATGGGGGCAAGTGGAGCCATGTAGACGTTGAAGAGCGTTGGGCTGAGGGAGGAGCCCTGGGGGACTCCGCAGGTGGTAGGTGTGGGGTCCGAGAGGAAAGGGGGGAGTCTGACCCGCTGCGTCCTGCCGGAGAGAAAGGAGCACATCCAGTCGAGGGCCTTGTCCTGGATTCCTACATCCTAGAGTCTGCGTATTAGAGTGCGGTGGGAGACTGTGTCGAACGCCGCTGATAGGTCGTGGAGGATGAGGGCTACTGTTTCTCCTTTGTCCAGTAAGGTGCGTATGTCGTCTGTTGCGGCGAGGAGGGCGGTTTCCGTACTGTGGTTGTTTCTGAAGCCGGATTGGGAGGAGTTGAGGATGTTGTGTTCTTCAATGAATGTGGCGAGTTGGATGTTGATGGCTTTCTCGATGACTTTCGCTGGGAACGGGAGCAGGGAGATGGGTCTGCAGTTTTTTAGGTCGGTGGGGTCCGCTGAGGGTTTCTTTAGGAGGGGGTTGACCTCGGCGTGTTTCCAGTCATCGGGGAATGAGGCGGTCGCCAGGGAGCCGTTGATGGTTTGGCGGAGCATGGGTGCGATGGTGTTGGCGGCTCTGTTGAAGATGTGGTAGGGGCAGGGGTCCGTGGGGGCCCCTGAGTGGACTGACTTCATTGTCTTCAGTGTGTCTTTAGTGGTGAGGGCTGCCAGTCATCAATCGCTGGTTTCCGGATGTCAGGGGTGGTTGGTGAGTGTTTAGTGTGTTGGTTGTCTTCGTCGAAGTTGTCGTAGATGCTCTTGATTTTGTGGTTCAAAAAGATGCTGAGTTTGTAGCAGAGGTCTAAATAAAATAACCCTTTGCATCAGTGGAATTCTTATCATCATCTGTTCCCGTACCTCTAGGAGGTACATACAAAGATGCGGCTTCCGGCATAGGTCTCACATGAACTACCACATTCTTATCTGTTTCGGAAAAAAAAGCCTGAGTCCTGCTGGTCTGGGATGTTGTGCAGCTGTGTCAGCTTCCTTTTTCTCTTCTCGCAAATGGACTGCCTCAGCACGCAATTAAACCAAACGTCTGATTGAGTCAGCCACCTGAGAGAAGACAAAAAGACCATCACGCATTTGCTTACAATAATCTGCTATATCATCAGGTTCCAAATCTCCAGAATGTTTCATAAACCGCTCAATGACCTCTGTGGCGAGTGTCTTGGTAAAATATAGTTGCTCCCTTTCCTGCCAGTTTTTTATGTTATCTAAAATTTCAGATGCAGGAGCAACACCACTAACTGCTTTGTGAGCAGTGGATCTAAGCTCAGACGCACGGTCAGCAGTCAACATAGAACGAGTTTCCCGTAACTTCTCCTGCTTTGCAGAGGAGTCCTCGTCTTATTCATGAGGAGCAGAAGGGAAAGTATACGGAGGCAGAGAATGGTCTAACAAAAGGGAATCATCTTGTGGTTTATTAAGGATAGGATAAAGGGGTCGCTGAACAGTGTATTGGACAGTTACCTGCAAATTAAGCTCCATATCTTCTCTATTTTATTTCTTTAATTTCTTTGTTTTTCATTTCTAATGCTTTCACATGAATACTCTTTTGTTGTTTTTTTTCGATCAAGGCTTGCTCTCGCTTCATTCGTTCACGCACTTCTTTCTCCCACATTCGCACACAGTCAAACATATCTTGCCTAGTCTTTCGCCTCAACATACATTGTTCCACATACTGAATCTTTCGTAAATAAAATGACCCATGCATAGGCCAACGCAATTCAGGATCCTTACTAGTATATTTATTCCATAACGTGGAATACATTATAGAAGAAATACCATATTTAATAGACATATCCCTATTAGGCGTCCCCTCCGGGGGGGCCAGTTGTGTCTCATCGAGTCTCATACTGGTACCACCACAAAAGCAACACATTCTACGAAGTGTGCTAGAAACAGGCAAGCCCAAAATAGTGCAATATATGCATTATTATACGCAAAGTAACACTTCAATCACGTTGTGGAGTTCAAATCTTGTACAAAGTAGAGAACATTCTCCTCATTACCTGCCTATATAGACTGCAATTTATATATACCTAAATCTCAAAATCCCCAAAATTGGCCCATACAAATACCAAACCAAACAGAAAGCTTCGCATCAAATGACCCTACCAATCACATATGTCCAGATTCCAACTGCCAAGTTCTTGAATTGAGCAAATGGTCACTGCATGGCAAATCAACAGAAGAGATCTCTTTCGAGGGCTGGCACCACCTGGAGGATCAGATCAGAAAGAGAGGAAAAACGCTGTGGTTGCCAAAACGCTGGTCTCCTCAGACAGCGATCGTCCGCAGCGAGATTCCAATCCTTCATTTCGACCACTCCTTCAGGAATCCAAGTCGCCGATGGGCCCCACTGTTTGGGTGCCAATTTGCTGTGGTGAGCCTCAGTTAGGCCTACCAGTGCTAGGGGTTCACCCTTCTCTGCACAAGTCCTCAGACAAATAGAATAGAAATTGGCACGGAAACTGAAATATAAAACAAAGTATTTATTAACCTTATGAGGTGGAACTACATTCACACAACACCCTTCGGTAGTGTAAGAAGTAGCACACTGAACAGAAGCAACATGGTCCTTTAATACCCAGACAGGGGCTCAGAAGAAGGCAGTACAAGTACAGAAGAGAAGGTTTACATATATAAAATGTCATACAGAAATGCACAGTCAACAGTAGGGCAGAGCTTAGCAGTTTGCTAATTACGGTAAAAATACCCTGACAGTTACAGACTAAGACATATGTGAACAATTGCAGTGTCTTCTGCGCAAGTGCAGAGTAGCAGAGTCTAAATATCGTCTGTCCATAAGCAGAGTACAAGAGTAAACAACAGTAAGGAAGGACAGAGCACATGGTGAGCACATGGCAGACAAGATGGCTGCCAAAAACAAGATGGCTTCAGCTAAATGCTAACCCTGATCGCTACCAAATCACAACACGAAGGGTGCAGAAAGAGACGAGAAGTACAGAAAGAACCAAGATCAGGGCAGAAAGAAGCAACAGAGGTACAGAAAGAGGCAAGAGTTGTCATTAATATGAATGTACAAACATGCAGGGAAGCTGTAACCACCTGGTTGGGCGGGTCTTCGATTACGCTGATCTGCAGGGGGGGTTAAATTCATGAATTTGTATCTAAAGGAATTAGAAAGAATTGTAGAAGAAAACTAAACAATTTAATATACAGTTTTATGATGATGGTTTTTAAGATGAGGATGATGTTGTGGTGCAGCACTTTTTGCATAGATCTTTGCTTTTATGAAGTGTAGAATAATGAAGGAAGATTCTATTTTTCATATTGGATGTTATATTGGATGTTTTAAGTAATGTAATGATATTGTATAGTGTAATGGTTTTAAAAGATTGAGCATTTGAATACATTTGACTTTAACTTTGAGTGGTACAGAAAGAGGGAAGAGAGGTGTAGAAAGAGGCAAGAGAGTTGGACAAATAGGGCAAAAGGGTGCAGAAAGAGGAAGGAGGGGTGCAGAAAGAAGCAACAGTGGTGCCGAAAGAGGCAAGAGAGGTGCAGAAAGAAGTAAGTGGAGTGCTGAAAGAGGCAAAAGAGGTACAGAAAGATGGGAGAGAGAGAGAAGTGCAGAAACAAACACGAAATGTCTAGAAGTAAGCAAGAGAATTGCTGAAAGAAGCAATAGAGGTTTAGAAACAAGCAAGGAAAATACATAAAGAGGAAAGTGAGGTACAGAAAGAAGCAAGAACAGTGCAGAAAGAATGAACAGATGTGCAAAAAGAATCAAGAGGGGTGCATAAAGAGGTAGGAGAGGTACACAAAGAGGCAAGAGAGGTTCAGAAAGAGGCATGAGTGGTGCAGAAAGAAGGAAGAACAGTGCAGAAAGAACCAACAGATGTGCAAAAAGAAGCAAGAGGAGTGCAGTAAAAGGTAGGTGGGGCGCATAAAGGGCAAAAGAGAGGTACAGAAAGAGGCAGGAGGGGTGGAGAAAATAGGAAGAGAAGTGCAGAAAGAGGCAAGAAAATTGCTTAACGATGCAACAGAGGTGTAGAAAGAAGCAAGAGAAGTGCAGACAGAGGCAAAAGGGGTGCAGAAAGAGGGAACATGTGTGCAGAAACAAGCAGGAGGGGTGCAGAAAGAAGGAAGAGAAGTGCAGAAAGAGGCAAGATAATTGCTAAAAGAAGCAACAGAGGTATAGAAAGAAGCAAGAGACTTGCAGAAAGAGGCAAAAGGGGTGCAGAAAGAGGGAACATGTGTGCAGAAAAAGGCAGGGAAGGTGTCGAAAGAGGGAACAGGGGTGTAGAAAGACGCAAGAAAGGTGCAGAAAGATAAAAAGGGGTGCAACAATAGGCAAGAGAAGAGCAGAAAGAAGCACGTGAGGTGCAGAAACAGGCAAAAGGGGTGTAGAAAGATAGAATAGATGTCCAGACAGGGGTATACAAAGAGGCAAGAGGGATGCAGAAATTTGTAAAAGAGGTGGCACAAAAGAACCAACAGAGGTGTTAAAAGAGGCAGGAGGGGTGCAGGAAAAAGTAGGAGAGGTACGCAAAGAGGCAGTACAACTACAGCAAGAGGCAGGTGGGGATGAGAAAGAAGGAAGAGAAGTGAAGAAAGAAGCAACCGAGGCGCTGAAAGAGGCACAAAGGATGCAGTAAGAGGCAAGAAAAGTGCCGAAAGAAGCAAGAGAAGTACCAAAAGGAGCAAGAGAGGTTCAGGAACAGGCAGGAAAGGTACAGAAAGAGGGAACAAGGGTGCACAAAAAGGCAAGAGAGGTACAAAAAATAGGGAAAAGGGGTACAGACAGAGGCCAGAGGGTTGCAGAAAGAAGCAAGTGAGGTGACGAAAGAGGCAAGTGAGGTGAATAAAGAGGCAAGAGATCTGCAGAAAAACGCAACAGAGGTGCTGACAGAGGCAAGTAAGGTACAGAAAGAGGCAAGAGGTGTGCGGACAGAAGGAAGACAAGTACAGAAAGACGCAACAGAGGTGCAGAAGAGGGCCCGAGGGGTGCAGAAAGAAGGGAAGAGAAGTGCAGTATGAAGCAACAGAGGTGCTGAAAGAGGCATGAAGGGTGCGGAAAGAGGCAAGAGAAGTTCAGAAAGAATCAACAGAGGTACACAAAGAGGCAAGAGTAGTGCCAAAAGAACCAGCAGTGGTGCTAAAAGAGGCAGGAGGGGTGCAGGAAAAAAGTAGGAGAGCTGCACAAAGAGGTAGGACAACTACAGCAAGAGGCAGGAAGGGTGCAGAAAGAGGGAAGAGAAGTGCAGAAAAAAACAACTGAGGTGCTGAAAGAGGCACGAAGAATGCAGAAAGAGGCAAGAAAAGTGCAGAATGAAGCAAGGGAAGTACAGAAAGAAGCAAGAGAAGTTCAGGAACAGGCAGTAAAGGTGCAGAAAGAGGTAACAAGAGTGCACAAAAAGGCAAGATAGGTGCAAAAATAAGGAAAAGGGGTGAAGAAAGAGGCAAGAGGGTTGCAGAAAGAAGCAAGTGAGGTGCAGAAAGAGGCAAGTGAGGTGCAGAAGGAGGCAAGTGGGGCGAATAAAGAGGCAAGAGATCTGCAGAAAAACGCAACAGTGCGGTGCAGAAAGATGCAAGAGGGGTGCAGACATAAGGAAGACAAGTGCAGAAAGAAGCAACAGAGGTGCTGAAAGAGGCACAAAAGATGCAGAAAGAGGCAAGAGAAGTGCAGAAATAACCAAGAGAAGTACAGAAAGACACAACAGAGGTACAGAAGAGGGCCCGAGGGGTGCATTAAGAAGGGAAGAGAAGTGCAGAATGAAGCAACATGGGTGCTGAAAGAGGCATGAAAGGTGCAGAAAGAGGCAAGAGAAGTTCAGAAAGAATCAACAGAGGTACCGAAAGAGGCAAGAGTAGTGCCAAAAGAACCAACAGAGGAGCTAAAAGAGACAGGAGGGGTGCAGGAAAAAGTAGGAGAGGTGCACAAAGAGGCAGGACAACTACAGCAAGAGGCAGGTGGGGGCAGAAAGAATGAAGAGAAGTGCTGAAAGAAGCAACTGAGGTGCTGAAAGAGGCACGAAGGACGCAGAAAGAGGCAATAAAAGTGCCAAAAGAAGCAAGAGAAGTACAGAAAGAAGCAAGAGAGGTTCAAGAACAGGCAGGAAAGGTACAGAAAGAGGGAACAAGGGTGCACAAAAGGGCAAGATAGGTGCAAAATATAGGGAAAAGGTGTGAAGAAAGAGGCAAGAGGGTTGCAGAAAGAAGCAAGTGAGGTGCAGAAAGAGGCAAATGAGGTCAATAAAGAGGCAAGAGATCTGCAGAGAAACACAACAGAGGTGCTGAAAGAGACAAGTGAGGTGCAGAACGAGGCAAGAGGGGTGCAGACAGAAGGAAGACAAGTGCAGAAAGAAGCAACAGAGGTGCTGAAAGAGGCAAGAGAAGTGCAGAAGGAACCAAGAGAAGTACAGAAAGACTCAACAGAGATGCAGAAGAGGGCCCGAGGGGTGCAGAAAGAAGGGAAGAGGAGTGCAGAATGAAGCAACAAAGGTGCTGAAAGAGGCATGAAGTGTGCAGAAAGAGGCAAGAGAAGTTCAGAAAGAATCAACAGAGGTACAGAAAGAGGCAAGAGAGGTGCAGAAAGAGGCAAGAGAGTTGGACAAATAGGGAAGAGAGGTACAGAAGAGGCAGGAGTGGTGCAGAAAGAAGCAATAGAGGTACAGAAAGAGGCAAGAGATGAAGAATGAAGCAAGTGGAGTGCAGAAAGAAGCAACAGAGGTTCAGAAAGAACCAAGAGAGGTGCAGAAAGAAGGAAGAGAAGTGTAGACAGAGGCAGTGAGATTCGGAAAGAAGCAAGAGTAGTGCAGAAAGAACAAACAGAGGGGCAAAAAGAGGCAAGTGGGGTGGAATAAAAGGTTGGTGGGGGCATAAAGGGGCAAGAGAGGTGCAGAAAGAGGCAGGAAGGTGCATAAAGAAGGAAGAGAAGTGAAGAAGGAGGCAAGAGATTTGCTAAAAGAAGGAACAGAGGTGTAGAAAGTAGTAAATGAGGTACAGAAACAGGTAAAAGGGGTGCAGAAAGAGGGAATAATTTTGCAGACAAGTGAGGTGCAGAAAGAAGCAAGAGCAGTGCAGAAAGAACCAACAGAGGTGCTAAAAAAGGTGCGAAGGGTGCAGAAAAAGCTAGAGAAGTGCAGAAAGAGGCAACAGAGGTACAGAAGGAGGCAAGAGATGTGCAGAATAAAGCAACAGAGGTGCTGAACGAGGCAAGAGATCTGCAGAGTAAAGCAACAGAGGTGCTGAAAGAGGCCAGTGAAATACAGAAAGAGGCAAGAGATCTGCAAAAAAAATCAACAAAGGTGCTGAAAGAGGCAAGTGATGTGCAGAAAGAGGCAAGAGATCTGCAGAGTAAAGCAACAGAGGTGCTGAATGAGGCAAGTGAGGTACAGAAAGAGGCAAGAGAAGTGTAGAAACAGGCAGGAAAGATGCAAAAAGAGGCAAGAGAGGTACAGAAAGAAGCAGGAGGGGTGCAGAAAGAAGCAACAGAGGTGTAGAAAGAAGCAGGAAAAGTGCAAAAAGAGGCAAGTGAGTTGCATAAAGAAGCAGGAGCAGCGCAGAAAAACCCAACAGAGTTGCAAAAAGAGACAAGAGGTGTGCAGTAAAAGGTAGGAGGGGTGTACAAAGAGGAAAAAGTTATGTATATTGAGGCAGGAGGGGTGCAGAAAGAAAAACGAGAAGTGCCAAAAGAGGCAAGAGAATTTCTGAAAGAAGCAACAGAGGTGTAGAAACAAGCAAGATATGTGCAGGAAGATGCAAGTGAGGTGCAGAAAGAAGCAAGAACAGTGCAGAAAGAACCAACTGAAGTGCTTAAAGAGGCAACACAGGTACAGAAATAGGCAAGACATGTGAAGAAACAGGCTGGAAAGGTGCAGGAACAGGGTACAGGGGTGCAGAAAGATGCAAGATAGGTGCAGAAAGAGTAAATAGGAGTGCAGAAAAAGGCAAGAAATTTGCAGAAAATAGCAACAGAGGTGCTGAAAGTGGGAAGTGAGGTGCAGAAAGAGGCAAGAGATCTGTAGAGTAAAGTAACAGAAGTGCTATAAGAGGCAAGTGAGGTGCAGTAAGAACCAACAGAGGTGCAAACAGAGGCAAGAGAGGTACAGAAAGAGGCAGGAGGGGTGCCGAACGAAGCAACAGAGGTGTACAAAGAAGCAAGAGAAGTGCAAAAAGAGGCAAGTGAGTTGCATAAATAAGCAAGAGCAGTGCAGGAAAAACCAACAGAGGTGCAAAAAGAGACAATAGGGGTGCAGTAAAAGATAGGAGGGGTGTTCAAAGAGGCAAGAGTAATGCAGATAGAGGCAGGGGGTTGCAGAAAGAAGGAAGAGGAGTGCACAAAGAAGAAACAGAGGTGCTAAAAGAGTCTCAAAGGGTGCAGAAAGAGACAAGAGAAGTGCACAAAAAAGCAAGAGAGGTACATAAAGAGGCAAGAGTGGTCAAGAAAGAAGAAAAGGGTGTAGAAAGAGGCACAAGAGTTGCATGAAAAGGGAAGAGGGGTGCAGAAAGAGGCAGGAGGGGTGCAGAAAGAAGTAACAGAGGTACAGTAAGAGACAAGAGAGGTGAAGAAAGAGGCAAGTGAGGTGCAGAAAGAAGCAAGAGCAGAGCTGAAAGAACCAACTGTGTTCCTGAAAGAGGCAAAGAGGGTGCAGAAAGAGCTAGAGAAGTGCAGGAAGAGGCAAGAGATGTGCAGAAACAGGTAGGAAAGTTACAAGAACAGGGTACCAGGGTGCAGAAAAAGGCAAGAGAGATACAGAAAGAGGCAAGCGATGTGCAGAAACTGGCAGGAAAGGTGCAGGAACAGGGTACAGGGATGCACAACGCCGCAAGAGAGGTGCAGAAAGAGAAAATATGGGTGCAGAAAGAGGCAAGAGATCTGCAGAAAAAAACAACAGAGGTGCTGACATAGGCAAGTGAGGTGCAGAAAGAGGCAAGAGATCTGCAGAGTAAAGCAACACAGGTGCTGAAAGAGGCAAGTGAGGTATAGAAAGAAAAAAGAGGGGTGCAGAAAGAGGAAAGAGATCTGCAGAAAAAAACAACAAAGGTGCTGAAAGAGGCAAGTGAGGTACAGAAAGAGGCAAGAGATCTGCAAAAAAGGCAACAAAGGTGCTGAAAGAGGCAGGTGATGTGCAGAAAGAGGCATGAGATGTGCCGAAAGAGGGAAGAAAAGTGCAGAAAGAGGCAACAGAGGTACAGAAAGAGGCAAAGAGGATACAGAAAGACGTAAGTGGGGTACAGAAAGAGGCAAGATAAGTGCAGAAAGAGGGAAGAAGGTTACAAAAAGAAGCAAATGAGGTGCAGAAAGAGGCAACAGATGTGTTGAAAGAGAGAAAAGGGGTGCAGAAAGAAGTAGGAGAGGTACACAAAGAGGCAAGAGAGGTACAGAAAGAAGCAGGAGGGGTGCAGAAAGAAGCAACAGAGGTATAGAAAGAAGCAAGAGAAGTGCAAAAAGAGGCAAGTGAGTTGCATAAAGAAGCAAGAGCAGCGCAGAAAAAACCAACAGAGGCGCAAAATGAGGCAAGAGGGGTGCAATGAAAGGTACGAGGGGTGTACAAAGAGGCAAGAGTAATGCAGATAAAGGCAGGAGGGGTGCAGAAAGAAAGACGAGAAGTGCCTAAAGAGGCAAGAGAATTTCTGAAAGAAGCAACAGAGGTGTAGAAACAAGCAAGATAAGTGCAGAAAGATGCAAGTGAAATGCAGAACGAAGCAAGAGGTGTGCATATAGAACCAACAGAAGTGCATAAAGAGGCAACAGAGGTACTGAAAAAGGCAAGACATGTGAAGAAACAGGCAGGAAAGGTGTAGGAACAGGGTACAGGGGTACAGAAAGATGCAAGAGAGATGCAGAAAGAGAAAATAGAGGTGCAGGAAGAGGCAAAAGATCTGCAGAAAAGAGCAACAGAGGTGCTGAAAGAGGCAAGTGAGGGGCAGAAAGAGGTAAGCAATCTGCAGAGTAAAGCAACAGAAGTGCTATAAGAGGCAAGTGAGATGCAGAAAGAACCAACAGAGGTGCAAACAGAGGCAAGCGGGGTACAGTAAAAGGTAGGAGGGGTATACAAAGAGGCAAGACTAGTGCAGAAAGAGGCAGGAGGGGTGTAGAAAGAAGGAAGAGTAATGCCAAATGAGGTAAGATCATTTCTGAAAGAAGCAACAGAGGTGTAGAAACAAGCAAGAGAAGTGCAGAAAGAGGTAAGTGAGGTGCAGAGAGAAGCAAGAACAGTGCAGAAAGAACCAGCATAGGTGCTAAAAAAGGCATGAAGGGTGCAGGAAGAGCTAGAGAAGTGCAGAAAGAGGAAACAGAGGTACAGAGGAGGCAAGAGATGTGCAGAGTAAAGCAACAGAGGTGCTTAAAGAGGCAAGTGAGGTACAGAAATGAATAAGTGGGTTGCAGAAAGAGACAAGTAAGGTGCAGAAAGAGGCAAGAGATCTGCAAAAAAATCAACAAAGGTGCTGAAAGAGGCATGTGATGTGCAGAAAGAGGCAACAGAGGTACAGAAAGAGGGAAGAGAAGTGTGGAAACAGGCAGGAAAGATGCAGAAAGAGGAAACAGGGGTACAGAAAGAGGCAAGAGAGGTAAAGAAAGAGAAAAGAGGGGTGCAGAAAGAGGCAATAGATCTCCGGAAAAAACAACAGAGGTGTTGAAAGAGGCAAGTGAGGTACAGAACGAGGCAATAGAAGTGCAGAAAGAAGCAACAGAGGTTCAGAAAAAGGCAAGTGGGGTGCAGAAAGAAGGAAGAAAAGTGCAGAAAGAAGCAACAGAGGTGCTGAAAGAGGCACGAAGGATGCAGAAAGAGGCAAGAGATGGACAGAAAGAAGCAAAGGCGGTGCTCAACGAGGCACAAGGGGTGCAGAAAGAAGGAAGAGGAGTGCACAAAGAAGCAACAGAGGTGCTAAAAGAGGCACAAAAGGTGTGCGGAAAGAGGCAAGAGAAGTGCACACAAAAGCAACAGAGGTACATAAAGAGGCAAGAGTGGTACAGAAAGAAGAAATGTGTAGAAAGAGGCAAGAGAGTTGCATAAATGGGGAAGAGGGGTGCAGAAAGAGGCAGGAGGGGTGCAGAACAAGAACAGAGGGGTGCAGAAAGAGGCAGGAGATCTGCAGAATAAAGAAATAGAGGTGCTGAAAGAGGCAAGTGAGGTGTGGAAAGAGGCAAGAAATCTGCAGAAAAAAGCAACAGATGTGCTGAAAGAGGCAAGTGAGGTGCAGAAAGAGGCAGGAGAGGTACAGAAAGAGGCAAGAGAAGTGATGAAAGAGGCAACAGAGGTACAGAAAGAGGCAGGAAAGGTGCAGAAAGGGGGAGCAGA
This sequence comes from Lissotriton vulgaris, assembly GCF_964263255.1. Classification (NCBI taxonomy): domain Eukaryota; kingdom Metazoa; phylum Chordata; class Amphibia; order Caudata; family Salamandridae; genus Lissotriton; species Lissotriton vulgaris. Next base: position 75,871 of record NW_028251149.1, on the reverse strand, counting down.
AAGAGGCAAGAGAGGGACAGAAAGAGAAAGAAGGTTGCAGAAAGAGGAAAAAGGAAAAAAATCTGCAGAAAAAAGCAACAGAGGTGCTGAAAGAGGCAAATGAGGTGCAGAAAGAGGAAGAGTTCTGCAGAAAAAAGCAAGAGAGGTGCTGAAAGAGGCAAGTGAGGTGCAGAAAGAAGTAATAGAGGTACAGAAAGAAGGTAGAGAAGTGCAGAAAGAAGTAACAGAGGTGCAAAAAGAGGCAAAATGGGTGCAGAAAAAGGCAAGACAACTGCAGAAAGAGGGAAGAAGGGTGCACAAAGAGTCAACAGATGTGCAGAAAGAGGGAAGAGAGGTGCAGAAAGTAGAAGAGATTTACAGAAAGAGGCAAGAGAAGTGCAGAAAAAGAAAGAAATGCGCAGAGAGAAGCAACAGAAAAGCAGAAAGAGGCAAGAGAGGTGCATAAAGAAGCAAGAGTGGCTTGCACACCATTAGTACCAATTTAACACCCGTCATTTAGTAACAGGTGACCATTCTAGGCTGGCAAAGGGCCTTCCACCATGCTGTAACACTTGTCGATGATTTTATGGTATTGTTTGAGCTAGAAACAAATCTGCAGATTCGGGAGCAGATGATGAATAATGTGGCTAATGGAGAATATGTATAATTGTGCGAAAGTCGATGCAGCCAAACAGTTGCATAATTCCAGTGGCCCTCCTCATACATCTGACTAGGTCCACAAGTGAGCTTCTATGGATTCACGCCCCCCAGTGCGAATTCGGCCGATTTGTTTTTAAAAATTCTCTTTTTGGTCCTGGGGGTCCTTGAGGCACCCCCTGAGCAGGCCTATGGGGGCAGGTTGTTTCTACATTTCTAATCTTGTTTTTTATCTTTTTTTTCACCCTTTTCCTTGTGACTCGGTTACCGAGTCACAAGATGGTTCCCAACACTTCACGGTTTGGAGTGTTGACAGCCAATCAGAGTGAAGCTTGTGCCCGGGAGGGATCGTGAATCCTCCTCAGTGCTCAGATATCAATATTTTTTAAAAAAAATTTTTAGAACTACTGAACGGATTTACACCATTTAACAAAGGAGTGCTCTCTGAAGCAAGAGCTACCTTTTTGCCAAATTTGGTGTAATTCCGTTAACATGGGGAAAATATGTTCTGGGACTCCCCCTTTTTCTCCGCCCCCGCTTGATGAATTACCCCCAAACTTCCAAGGCAGGAGCTGACCGGAGCAGGCAATTAGTTTTGAAAATTTCACAAAGATTAGTCAACTGGCGCCAAAGATATTGGCAAATCAAAAAACGCTTTTCCTATGGAAAATAGGTCCTAACTGTAACTACCTACTGGCGACGCTCTCACAGTTGGTGCAGCCTGTCGGTGGAATCACATTGCTGTAATTTTTTCCATCAAAGAAAGTATGCAGCACTCCATAATTCTTTTATACATGATTTTATTATCATCACTATCACCGACGCATTTCGACTCCACTGTCTTGATCACGTGATAGAAAACAAATCTATCTATCTATCTATCTATCTATCTATCTATCTATCTATCTATCTATCTATCTATCTATCTATCTATCTATCTATCTATCTATCTATCTATCTATCTATCTATCTATCTATCTATCTATCTATCTATCTATCTATCCATCCATCTATCTATCTATCTATCTATCTATCTATCTATCTATCTATCTATCTATCTATCTATCTATCTATCTATCTATCTATCTATCTATCTATCTATCTATCTATCTATCTATCTATCTATCTATCTATCTATCTATCTATCTATCTATCTATCTATCTATCCATCCATCTATCTATCTATCTATCTATCTATCTATCTATCTATCTATCTATCTATCTATCTATCTATCTATCTATCACCATATATATTTACACTGACTTTAATCGCATCCGAGGTTTTAACCTAGTGACTTTGAGAGGGTCCATTTATTAGCATGATTTATTTTAATATTGGAAACGTGTTTTGCTTTTTATGTCTTCAGGCAAGATTTATTTCTATTTTTTGGGGGTTTAGGCATCGCATCGCATTCATAGCCAAGTTCCCGACCAGTGCAGAGGGCATGTTCAATATATGTCGTGCAATAGATAGACAATTTATTCAGATAAATATTTGCATTTCATAATGTATCAGTGAATGTTTTTAATTGTTACACTGTTGACAGTATGCGTAGACATTCTATATAGAGATTACAGGGTTTTCACTGTGATTTTGTGTTTTTGAAAGTATGTTCTCTATGTCTATTGAAGCCTTAGTTGGGATGGGCTATTTAGACTGCTGTTGCAATGGCACCAAACCAGATTGACAAGGCATTGATGAAGCCAAAATGGATCTATCCTTTTCAATTTTGTTATTGAAGCTGATCTGATCTATTAAAACTGATGCCATACCTTTACTGCCCAGAGTCTGTGTCTCCTTTCATAGATCACTACGTCATGGGAGTTGGTTGTTTGTGTATATATATATATATATATATATATATATATATATATATATATATATATATATATATATATATATATATATATATATATCAATCTGGTTTGAACAGTCCCTGCACCTCCTGCTGCAGCACGGCGAACAGAGACCACTCCGAATCCTAAAATTTCAGGCAAGATCTTATTTATTCAGCCAAGTTAACAGAAACTTCCGGTCTGACACGTTTCAGGAGGTTGCCCATGCTCACAGATCATCGTACATGTTAAATGCCATTTTTTATATATGCTAATGGTAACACCATTTGATAGTGAACACAAAAGAAATACTGCATACATTCGTTATCAGTATGTGCAGAAATCAGAGGTGATATAATTGACCCCTGCTCCCTGCACAGCCGATTAGGGGCTGGTGCGAGAGAGGGGTGGATGCCATCTTGGGAGTATGGAGGGGTAGCGCTCTAGCTGCTGGCTGCCTCCCACCCTCTCTGATTATTTAAACCGCGTTGTAATGCGGGCGCACAGACTAGTGTGTTATCTACCTCTGAGGTGGAAAGCCGGGGGACGTAAGGCTTGCAGAATACGTTTTTTTAAACGGTGCATATTTTAAAATTGCGGCGCAATACGTTTTAATTGATTGAACTATTTTTTAAAATTGTGTATATAGAAACTGTATGTGGAGTTTAGAATACTTAAAATTCGCATTCTAATCACTCCCTACCTTGTCCTCGTCCAAGCCACTCCTTGACCCCTGCTCCCTGCACAGCCGATTAGGGGCTAGTGTGAGAGAGGGGTGGACGCCATCTTGGGAGTACGGAGGGGTAGCGCTCTAGCTGCTGGCTGCCTCCCACCCCCTCTTCTTCGCCTATAAAATGATTGCTTCTTCCCGGCGGCGCAGCGGGCGTGCCAAAGGCAAGCCCGTCTGCGCCTGTCCGCGACCGGCCGGGGCTAGGGGCCACAACCCTGCACCTTGTACAGGGAATGTTAAGAGCTATAGCTCTATTGAATTGACTAGGGTAAGAACACAAGCTAAAGCGACATGTCAACATCTTCATTATCCCTTAGATATGCCCATGCAGTGCTTGCCCTGCAATGTACAGCTCAAACCGCGCCCCCTACGGAAAAAACAACAAGCATTTAAAATGTACCTTCTTAATTGTCGGTCCTTACCTAAACACAGTATAGAAATATCTTTATTGCTTGAGGAATTTAAGCCGGACGCAGTCTTTCTCACCGAAACGTGGTTAACGCCGTATTCGGAACCTGAGTTAGTACAAGCCCTGTGGCAGGGCTATCAAATAGTAAGGCTTGATCGGCCCAATGAGAAGGGAGGCGGCCTGGCAATTATATTTAGAGATCACTATGCCTGCCGATGCTCCCCTAACCCTTTTACAGACTGCGAAAGCATGTCTTTCTTTCTTGAGTCCTCCCCGAACATTAGTTTCTCTGGGGCACTTATCTACCGCCCACCAGGCCCCGCTAAACAGTTCTATGTATCACTGCTCCCGGTCATGGCCGATCTAGCCTCGTCTCCATCCAATTGTACGCTGCTAGGCGATTTGAACATTCACTTCGATGACACAACCGACAATATCGCCAGAGAGCTAATTGGAGATCTCTCCGCTTTACAGATGGGCCAGCTTGTCTCATCTCCCACGCACACTAAAGGACATCTGTTAGACCCAGTGTTCAGCAACTGCCCCAATCTGAAAGCAGATCTCCCGATTGTTCTTCCCTGGACAGATCACCTGCTAATCCCCCTCGTTTGGGAGACCCATAAAAACCCGGCCTTAACACTTGTAGTTCGGGAAGCACGGAACTGGTCAAAACTCCCGCTGGACCAATGGGTACACGAGTTAGAAACTTCAAAATCACCAATTAATCAGGATCCTTTGGTAGCTAATGACATGTTTAATAACTGGATAAAGAACTCTTTTAATGCCATTCTTCCTACTAAGAAAACTACATTAAAACGATCCAGGATCACGGCCCCCTGGTACTCGGCTGAGCTCCGGGAGAAAAAATGTTTATGTAAAAGACTTGAAAGGAAATGGCGTTTGGGGTATGCTGAGTTGGATAAAACCATCTATAGAGAGGCTATAAAGAGATAAAGATTGCCCAATCTATATATTACACACAAAAAATCTCTGAAGCTGGCTCTAACTCCAAAGAGATCTATCAGATCGTGAAAAGCCTCACTAAGCTTCCTCAACCTCCTTCAACCCACTATAACCCACAATCTCGGTGTGAGGATCTGGCAGAGTTTTTCTTCAGTAAAATCGATCTAATCTACTCATCTTTCCCGGCCACAGATCTGATTGCCCTGGTGGATTTACCATCGCCCATCAACCCGGCCACAGATCTGATTGCCCCGGTGGATTTACCATCGCCCTCTTTGCAGGAAGTTAAGTGTAATCTGCCGCCCTTGTTAGATACATTTCCCTTGTTAAGCTCCGAACTACTCGCCACTCAAATGACACAAGTGAAATTAGGTTCTCCTAGTGACCCTGCCCCCCCTTGTACATTGGTTGCCGCCATTCGTACCATTCTCCTTACTATGTTAAAAGTACTTAATGCCTCAATCTCCACAAGTACTGTTCCACCTGCGTGGAAACAGGCCATGTGGCGGGCACTCGTAAAAAAAAACAATATGGACACTAACAATCTTAATAATTACCGTCCCATCTCTTTGCTTCCGTGGGCTAGCAAAATCTTAGAGAAATACATAAATGGTTTTTTAACATCCTTTCTTGAGAGTAATCAGCTGCTTGACTCCTCACAGATGGGTTTCCACCCCAAACATGGGATGGAGACTGCTCTGCTGGCAGTTACGGAGGAAACCAGAAAAATCTTAGATCGAGGAGGATCGGTGGCAGTCGTCCTCCTCGATCTAAGCGCTGCATTTGACACAGTAAACCATAAAATCCTAGTGCAGCGTCTTCTAGATATAGGAATATCAGGCAGAGCTCTAGAGTGGCTCAAATCTTTTTTGAGCAATAGAACCTTTCAGGTATATGAAGAAAATGCCATCTCCTCCAGTAAACCTTTGGGCTGTGGAGTCCCACAGGGCTCATCTTTGAGCCCGACGTTATTTAACGTCTACATGAGACCGCTGGCTGAGATCTTCCGTCCATATGGGATTAAGATCATTACCTATGCGGACGATACTCATCTGGTGGTCTCTCTGGCTCAAGAGGATGGCTCCTCTGCCAGGGCGGATCTGGCGGGCTGTCTAGAGAAAGTCAAAAGCTGGATGACCAAGTTTTGTCTCAAGCTCAATGGAGACAAGACTGAGCTTATGTTGCTGGGCCGATCTGCTCCAGTCTCTATCAACTTGATCTGGCCCCCTTGTCTGGGTCTGCCACCAACACCCAAGGACACTATAAAGAGCCTCTGAATATGGTTAGATAAGTCTCTGACGTTTGACTATCAGGCAACCAAACTGTCTGCCACCTGCTTTGGTCTCCTCAGAATCCTCAGAAAGATTCTCCCCCAGTTACCTTTTGAAGCAAAACAAACTGTGATACAGGGCCTGATCCAATCTCGTTTGGACTTCGGGAATGCTCTGTATTTAGGAGCCCCTGAATTTACTCTGCGTAAATTGCAAATAATCCAAAATTGTGCTGCCCGTACGCTATTGCAAAGCCCCCGTAGGTTATCTGTTAAGTCCGGGCTGAAAAGCCTACACTGGCTCCCTGTTAGGGAGAGAATTAGCTTTAAGTCCCTTTGTATCGCCCATCAGGCATTCTGGGCAATTGGCCCAGCAATCAACCTCTCTCTAATCACTCCGTATCACCCCAGCAGACAACTGCGTTCAGCCCATGCCTTTTTGGCTACAGTGCCGAAGATCAGGAGAATAAGAGCAGGAGGTCGCTCTTTCTCCTTCAAAGTGGCCAAGCTGTGGAATGCTGTCCCCAATACCTAAGGTCCAATCAGGAACTGACCTCCTTTCATAAACAACTGAAAACGTTCCTGTTCAACAAGTAGAGCACCTCCCCGGCTTATATGTCTCATCTAAATAGCACCTTCAGTCTCAGCGCTTGGACGCCCCAGGGCAGCTATGTGCGCTCTACAAAAAACATTTTCATTTCATTTAATTTCAACTGTCAAAACAGCATCGTTTAAAAAAACATTTCCTGAATAAATTCATGAAGTTAAAACTCATAACCAAACAGTGTTCCAGATTAAAAATAAATGACTATTTGAACCATATTTAGAGTGGCACAGTGAATTCCAGCATAAATGCTTGTACGGTATCTTCAATTAACACGTCAAGAGTTCTGTCCTTATAAAACATATACATATAGCAAACCTAAGTCCATGTCTGCTGACATATATATATATATATATCCAACCACTTAGTTCCCGGTTGCTCTTGGTTTCATTTACGTGGCGGTCCTGCGTGGGTACCGGTTACCCTTTAAAATTCTAACATCCTAACTCCTTCTTCAAGGAAAAACAGCGCAGGACACCTCAGGATGCTTCATTTAGTTTATCAGCAAAAGTGAAAGCTGCCTACCAATGCGTTTCGCCAGTTACGGCTTGGTCACACTAAGCCATAACTGGCGAAACGTGCCAGTACGCATCTTTCACTTTTGCCAATAAACTAAATGAAGCATCCTGAGATGTCCTGCTCCGTTTTTCCTTGAGGAAGGAGTTACGCTGTTAGAAATATATATATATATATATATTCACTGAAAAAACCATAGGTTTCACACCAGTTATAGTTAGGAATTAGCATTTAAAAAACCTATCAAATTCACTGAAAAAACCATAGGTTTAACACCAGTTATAGTTAGCTGGAAATTTTACTGATATAAAACCATTGAAATTCCCACGTTATAGTTAGTTGGACTCACTATAACTTGCACGTGTAATGCACTGCTGATGACATCACATATTACATCACTCATGACATGGTCAGTGACATCACTCATGACATCACTGATGACAGAGAGACTGACCTACTTTCACTCGCTAATATATGTATTCACTAAGATACACTTAATAAGGCAGATATCCAATTATTTTTTTTAAAAAAACATCCATTAAGACAATAATTTAAACAAATATTCTTCCATCGACCTTAACATACATATATAAAACATATTTATTTATCTGAAAGACACACATTCACTGGATGGTGTCATCAGTGCATTACACGTGCAAGTTATAGTGAGTCCAACTAACTATAACGTGGGAATTTCAATGGTTTTATATCAGTAAAATTTCCAGCTAACTATAACTGGTGTTAAACCTATGGTTTTTTCAGTGAATTTGATAGGTTTTTTAAATGCTAATTCCTAACTATAACTGGTGTGAAACCTATGGTTTTTTTAGTGAATTTCATAGGTTTTTTAAATGCTAATTCCTTTGTATATCGAGTTTCTAACCTTTTTTTTTTTTTTACAATTTGCTGGTTTTTTAAGTATTCATTTTTTTTATATAATTTTTTTCTTTTGCGCTCTGGGTGCGCGCTCCGGGAAGCTTTCAGCTAAGCTCTCCGGTAAGCTTTTCCGTGAGCTCACCTGAAAGCGCACCCAGAGCGCTACTGTCGTTCGTGAAAAAAATATGAATAATAATGCAAAACATTTCGTACCATACAAATAAAATTAGTTTTTTTTATAAGGAAAATGATTATGCATTTCTGTAAAAGTTTGATGATGTCACTTCGGCGCGCAACGTAAGTGCCCTCGAAAGCGCCTACGTTCGCGCCGCGTAAACGCACGCAAAAGCGCCTACGATCGCGCCACGTTTGCGCCCCGGAAGCGCCTACGATCGCGCTGCGTAAACGCACCCGGAAGTGCTCCGGAGCGCGCAGCGTAAACGCGTCGGGTCATGTGACCCTAAAATAACACTTTTCATTGGTTGCTAACAGTTTTTTTTTACAATGAATGAAATCCCCACCCATTTCCTTCACTTCTTCTTTCACTTTTGTGACTGAAAGACCTGTTTTTTGCACCTGGATCTTTTGTTAATTACCATGGCTGCCAGAGAATCCAGCAGTGAGGATGAACCTGAGTTCATCAATGAAGAGCCTCCTACCCCAAAGGTGAAGGAACATTTCATATGGAAATTTTTTAGGTTTCCAGCAGACCAGAAGAAGGTGAATGCACCAAAAGTGGAGTGCAGGATCTGCAAACAGGTCCTGTCACGGGGTAACCCCCAAAAAAAGTACTCTTTTGGGAACTTTACCATGATCCGACATGTGGAGAGGAGGCACCCCCAGAATTTTGCCCGGGGAAGTGTCAGGGCTCTGGCACAAGAGGTTCCCAGAGATGGGGCCTCTACATCAACCGGAGGAGCAACTTCTTCTGGGAGAGAGCAATCGCAGGAGCAGGTGCCAAACATACAACCTGCATTTAACCATGGGGTCGTCAGATGCAGATACTGCAATCAACTCCTCACCTATGGGGAGCAAAGTGTCCAGCTCATGGTTCGAGCATTGGAGAACCATCGCTGCCCTTCCCACCCCTAATTTTTTTGTTTTCTTTTTGCTCCTGTTGAGCAGTTTCCATTCCCTGTTTTTGTTCCTGTTCAGTTAAAAGAAGAAAACCAAAAGTTCTTTTCAGAACTACCTCCAATTCTCATCAAAGAGCTATATTCTTAAAAAAATGAAGAGTAAGTGAAATATAGTGCATTGATAATTGAAAGGAGAATGAGTAAGAAAGAACAGAAAGGTATGAGAGGTGAAAGGAAGTGAAGTAGGAGGAATGAAAGAAGGTGAGTGTTAGAAAAGAAAGTTATGACACAGTGAATAAACTGGAGGCCTCATTTCTGAAAAGTGACGCATCGCTACGTGAAAACAGCGATGCGTCACTTTTCTGGACGCACTCCTTATGACATTCCAGATATGTCATATTTAATATATGACTAATCAATTCGCAAGGAGTTACAGATATGTCAGTATTTCTGACGTATCTGTAAACACAAAAGTAACGCATTGCTGGAGTGCGTCACAAAAGTGACGCAACTCCAGTAATGTGTCCTTTCACATGGAAAAAGCACCATGTGAAAGGTCTGCTGTGAAGCAGGCGCAAGATTTTGACGCAACAGCATCCTAAAAGTGACGCAGCTTTTTGCGGGGGAACACCCCCTCTGCATGCATTATACCTGACGCTATTTTTAAAAAGTGACGCATCTAGGTACATGGGTCACTTTTTAAAACTCTGCACCACATTATATCTGCATCAGGTATAATGTATGCAGAGGGGGCAATCCCTCGCAAAAAGCTTGGTAATAACGACGTACTGAAATCTATGAGATTTCTCTGCGTCACTTTTAGGATGCTGTTGCGTCAAAATCTTGCGCCTGCCTCGCGTCACTTTCATGTTTACAGATATGTAAGAAATACTGACGTATCTGTAACTCCTTGCAACATGATTCGTCATACATTAAATATGACACATCTGGAATGTCATAAGGAGTGCGCACAGAAAAGTGACACATCGCACCAGCAGTGTAAAAAAATGTGCCTCGTTGCACTATATTTAAAGGACGCAACAGCATCCTAAAAGTGACGCAGTGAAATCTCAAAGATTTCACTGCGTCGCTATTACAAAGCTTTTTGCGGGGGAACACCCCCTCTGCATGCATTATACCTCATGCAGATATAATGTGGCGCTTGATTTTAAAAAGTGACCCATCTACCTAGATACGTCACTTTTTAAATATAACGCAACGAGGCGCATTTTTTACACCACTGGTGCGATGCGTCACTTTTCTGTGCGCACTCCTTATGACATTCCAAGTAACGCATTGCTGGAGTGCGTCACAAAAGTGACGCAACTCCAGTAATGTGTCCTTTCACATGGAAAAAGCACCATGTGAAAGGTCTTGCGTCAGTCTAACACCTGCTGTAAAGCAGGCGCAAGATTTTGACGCAACAGCATCCTAAAAGTGATGCAGTGAAATCTCAAAGATTTCACTGCGTCGCTATTACAAAGCTTTTTGCGGGAGAACACCCCCTCTGCATGCATTATACCTGACGCTATTTTTAAAAAGTGACGCATCTAGGTACATGGGTCACTTTTTAAAACTCTGCGCCACATTATATCTGCGTCAGGTATAATGTATGCAGAGGGGGCATTCCCCCGCAAAAAGCTTGGTAATAACGACGTACTGAAATCTATGAGATTTCTCTGCGTCACTTTTAGGATGCTGTTGCGTCAAAATCTTGCGCCTGCCTCGCGTCACTTTTATGTTTACAGATATGTCAGAAATACTGATGTATCTGTAACTACTTGCAACATGATTCGTCATACATTAAATATGACACATCTGGAATGTCATAAGGAGTGCGCACAGAAAAGTGACGCATCGCACCAGCATTGTAAAAAAATGTGCCTCGTTGCACTATATTTAAAAAGTGACGCATCTAGATAGATCCGTCACTTTTTAAATATTGCGTAACAATGCGCATTTTTTTACACCGCTGGTGCGTCCCAAAAATTGACGCACAGGCGGCGCAAAACTGGCAGCGCAAGGCCTTCATAAATATGGTCCTGGATTTTCCCCGTGCTTCGCTTCCCGGTGCGCGTACCATGCGCTTCCTCCGCGCAAAACGAAAAAAAAAAAAAATAATTAATGCCCCTCAGGACCCTATTTTAGCCCCCACATCAAACCTAGGGCGTCAGAGGGGGTCTACTCTTCCCCCTTATGGTCATTTGCCCCTTTTTTTTTCAAACCCCTTGTGTCTCGATTTTGCCGAGACACAAGATGGCGGCCGCTCCAGACTGTTTAGAATGTTTACAGACACCAAAGAGCCAATCAGCTTTCTGCGCGCAAGTCGCGTGTCGCGCCGGGAGCGCTCACCGGTGCGCGCACCGGAGAGCGCCTATAGATATATATATTTTTTTGAACCTAAATTACTCAAAATCCACTGGAGCACATATCTTGAGACATAGCAAAGGCACATCGGGCTACCAGTCCCTACAATTTTGCCAAGTTTGGTGGAAATCCATTCAGCCGTTCGGGCTAAAAGTGAAATCGACCGCCCTATGGAAATTAACATGGGGAAAACGCGTTTTGGGACCCCCCTTTTATCTCGGCCCCCGCTTGACGAATCCCCCCCAAACTTTCAAGGAAGGACCGGAGCTCGACGAGGCCATTTTCAGGAAATTTTCAGGCAGATTCGTCAACCAGTGCCAAAGTTATTCCAAATAGAATTTTGAGATTTAACATTGAAAAAAATCCTAACTATAACTACCTACTGGCGACCGCCAGTAGGTAATATATATATATATATATATATATATATATATATATATATATATATATATATATATATATATATATATATTCACTGAAAAAACCATAGGTTATAGACCATATATAGTTAGGGATTTGCATTTACAAAACCTTATTTTACTCGCATAAAACCATTGAAATTCCATATATAGTTAGTTGCGCTAACTATATATCGCGCACCCGCAATCCACTGCTGATGATGTCACATATTACATCATTCATGACATGGTCAGTGACATCACTGATGACATCACTGATGACATCTCAAATGACATCACTGATGACATCTCAAATGACATCACTGATGACATCACTGATGACATCTCATTTGACATTACTGATCACATCACTGATGATATCATTCATGTGATAATACGATGAACCTCTTCAGACTCTAATATAACCTTAGATACAATCAGTGTAAACAGACACTCACAGACTGTCACTCATCCATGGAGTTACTCACACACCTAGTCAGTCATGCAAAGAATCAATCACACCTCCATTTCCTCAACTATACAGTTATACAAACTTTACTTATTCAAACATATACTAACACATATTTACTCTCTTATACAATCCCTGATACAAGTTCACAATGATCCATACAGCCACTCACACATTCACTGGCTCTTATGCACAGTTATTTATATATGTCAACTCTCACATGTACTGTGTTTTACATATGTACTTACTTTGACATGTAGCACTGAGATATCCATTCACTCACCAATACACTCATGCACACAGTCAACCGCCCATACAGCTGTTTCCACACGCACTTTTGAACCCATACATCTAGTGAATCCACTGCTCACACATCTATGCACAGAGTCATACACCTCCCAGCCACCCACACACACACTCCGTCTCCCATACAAATACCTGGGCTACCAATCAATAACCCATATAGTTACTCATATAGCTACTTATCAACACATGCAGCAGTTTACAGAACAACAGACATAATGATGCACAAATTAAGACAGTTTAGTCACTAATCCATGCACTCAGTGAGACACATTTAATCACTCACTCATACAGTCACTCATGCACCTACTAAATCCTTCATCCAGAAACTTATACATCCACTCATTCTTCAATATGTAAGACATATTTTAACTTTACAGAAACATACAGTCACTGGATGTTGTCATTAGTGATGTCATCAGTGATGTCACTGACCATGTCATGAATGATGTAATATGTGACATCATCAGCAGTGGATTGCGGGTGCGCGATATATAGTTAGCGCAACTAACTATATATGGAATTTCAATGGTTTTATGCGAGTAAAATAAGGTTTTGTAAATGCAAATCCCTAACTATATATGGTCTATAACCTATGGTTTTTTCAGTGAATTTTCAAGGTTTTGTAAATGCAAATTCCTAACTATATATGGTCTATAACCTATGGTTTTTTCTGTGAATTTCATTGGTTTTTTAAAAGCTAACATCTGTAGCTGTAAAATGTATTCTTCTTTAAATCTTAAAATATATTTTAGATGTTTATTAATAATTTTTTTTAAAATATTTTTTTTCTTCGCTTCTAGTTCGCGAACCGGGAAGCTTTCCGTTAGCTCATCTTGATGCCGCGACTTAGTCCGCGAACCGGTCAACGTTACGTTAGCGGAACTGTGACGCGTCGCGGAAGCGCGACGTATCACGTTGTCGCGTAATGCGTCTAATGACGCGCTGCGTTAGCGCTCCCGGAAGTGCTCCGGACCGCGAACCGGAAGCGATCCGGGACGCGGCGCGCACCGCGTAACGTAAGCGGAACAGGTCATGTGACTTGTTTATCAAACTTTTCATTGGTTCATTTCACTTTTGGTTTCCAAATGATGTATGACTAGGTCATGTGACCTAAAAATAACACTTTTCATTGGTTTAGAACTTTTGCTTTTCCCAAATCATGTAAACCCCTCCTTCTTTCCTCACTCTGACTTTCATCTTGGTGAGAGAAAGACCATTTACCTATAATTGAGCAATGGCTTCTGTACTTGCTGCAGCTGGTGGACCCCCACCACCACCTCAACCTCCTCATAAGAAGAGAGGACCACCAAGTCAATTTATCTCTAACAGAGAGGAGGAAGAGGAGGAAGAAGAAGAAGAGGATACAGATACACCACAATTTATCCAGGAGTTGCCCCGTGTTTCAAAGAGAAAAACAAGTTTCATCTGGCAGTTTTTTTCCATCCCTCCAGGAGAGAAGAAGGTGAATGCGAAATATGCCACCTGCCTCATCTGTGATTACAGATTGTCTAGAGGCACAGAGAAGAAATATAGTATGGGCAACTATACTATGCATCGACATATGACCAGGTGGCATCCCTTAAACTACAGCCGGGCTGAGTTAAGGGACCTACAAGACAATCCCCCGACAACTCCTGTGGCCAGATCTAACACAACAATGTCTTTGACAGGAAGAGAGGCACAAGAAACTGTGCCAAACATCCAACCAAATTTCAAACATATGAGGTTAACTTGTATATATTGTGGTGCAATGCTGTCGTATGGGAACATGAGCATCAACTTGATTAATATGGTGTTCGAAAACCATAAGTGCCCTAATGCACCCAAGAAGTAATTTTTTTTTTGCTCCTGTTGAGCCGTTTTCAATACCTGTTTTTTTGTTGTTTCCCCTCCATAAAAAACACAAAAAAAACATAAAACTGTTCTAAAAATACAAAAAAATCAAAAAATGTTCAGAAAAAAAAAAAAATATATATAAAACAACAAAAACAAAAAAAAAAGTTCTTTTCAGAACTACCTCCCCTTTCAAATAAAATTGCTAGAATGTTTATCACTCTGGCAAGCTCTATTTCTTTTGGTTCGCTTCAAGTTCGCTGACCGGTTCGCGAACTGGAAGCGAACCAAAAAAAATATTTTTTTTAAAAAAAGAAGAGTTAGTATAAGGGAAGTAAACAGAGAATAATGTAAAAAGAAAGACAGCTATAGAGAGTAAATGAGAGATAGTGTCAGTGACATCATCAGCAGTGCATTGCGGGTAAAAAGAGTAGAAAACATTTACCTTATAATTCTTGTTACCTTTTTAAAATATTTTTTCATACTTTCAATCTGTAAAACAGAGAACAAACATTTCCAAAAATATTAAAACATGTATTTAAAAATTAGAAAAGACAAGGGAAAAGGTTCAAGAACAAACAGTTTTTCAACAACTTTGACATTTACAGAAGTCTCTGCTTCTCTACGTCCCCTACACAATCCTAAATATATATATTTTAAAAAAACTGTATCTTGATGTTGATGAACTGAGGCCTATTTTGGAACATGGTGCTTTTTTTGCACTGCTAATGTCTCACAATAGTGATGCAATTGCAGCGCAAAAAAGATGTAAAGCCATCATAAAATTGTGTCTAACATTTTAAATGATTGTTTCAGGATGCAAATAAGATGTGTGCTCTTTCAACAGCTTTCTTTGAGGTGAGGCCTATTCATTATTTTTTTTTTTAAAACAGTACCCAGAACTACAGCACTGTAAGGATTAAAATTGACACTTACAGAAGACTCAGTTTCTCCATATCTACTTCACATTTCTAAATGTATATCATAAGTACAAAAAGCAAAACATTAATTATACATGTTAAATGGTTTCTTTTTGCTGTTCTCAGAATGTATCAAATTTCACTTAAATCAGTGACTTGAAGGTATTCATCATGTAACAGCGGGGAAAAAAAACCACAATCAAAATGATTGTGTTTAAAAAACCCATTCAACATAAGAAATCTGAATTCAAAACTCCTAAAAATTAACTTACTTTCAATGACGTCGAAGGATGTCCTATGAACAGCGTCCACTGTGTTGTGCTATAAATATTGTCAGCCCGCCACTTTCTGAAAGAAAACCTCCAACGATTCGAAAAATATGCTACATACAAGAAAAGACTTCTCACATTCTACCACATGTTTCCACTTGGCCAAATCATGTTGCAGCTATTCACAAGTCTTGTAATTCTTCCAATCAAATCCCATCATTTTCTATATTCGCAACTTTCAAAAAGAAAACATTTAAGATAATTTTCACAATCCTGGACTACTAATATCTTACCCTTCTTTGTCACTCATGTTCTCCTTTTCCTATGACACTGATACTGCTTACTATGAAGCAGACTTACTTGCATCAGGTTTATATAGTCGGATTTTACAAAATAACATTACAATTAAAAGTTTTGGACCAATAATCTAGACAGCATTGCAGACTTACATTCCCTCAACTTGATGAACCTTTTCCAATTCTTCATAGGAAATCTCGAGATTCTTTCTTTAAAATTTTGGTTTTAAAAACACCAGGTAAGAATTTTTAAGGTCAAACGGCAATTTTTTTTTGAAACTTACAACGGAATCATTGCAGAATGACCAGCCGTTTCGAGACTTTAAATAAGCTGTATAATGTCCTGAAGTAGTTGAAGGACCATCGTGATAGATAATTGCTACAGTTACAAAAGTCCTTCCTGATATTGAAAGCTGAGAAGCCACAAAATTTTTTATTAAAGTTGACAATTTTGATCCATCAGGCCTACATCGTTGCATCATTAAAATGACATACTGGCCATATCTACGTATAAGTAATGTTGACATCATTTCAGATTTACATTGGCTACACTCCATGTTGTGATCAGCTGCATTTACTAGCTTATTAAAGGAGACTGATTTACTGTCTGGCAAAGTTAAATATATAAATCTTTCTGAGTCTACACTAGTAGTACTTGATATCCTACAATTCTCGCAGTCATGCTGCCATTGATAAGAAAGCCCAAACAGTTGATCTACATCTACACCCTCATCTTGCAATATATCAAGCATATACATTAAAAACTCCTGACAATCTTGCTGACTATTTTCAGAGAAGTCTGTTTGACCTGAACATTCATCTAACAGATAACGAACTTCAGACACACTTTCTACTTTTGTTCGATCAGTGCTACATTTCTCGAAAACAGAATTCAACAAACTGCATAAAATTTGTTCTGAATTCAACAGAATCTGTTCTTTTAAACTCTCTAGTGAAAAGAGAACATTAACCACTACATTTGCATAGCAGTTGACACCAGAACTGTTTTCAAATTGAAAACCAACAACATCTTCAACAGAATCCACTTTCTTTCTGCTAACAATTTTCGGTTCATTGACTTTTAGTCTTTTTGCAACAACCTCCCTACTATTACTGCTATTTCTACGTTTCTGGCCTACCACACGTTTCTCAAACAAAGGATATTGAGGCAAATGTGGCGCATACTCTCTTCTTAACCTATTGTATTCCTTAACACAATCTAGATCCGCACAAATGTTTCTGACATCACAGTCAATTAAGTACAATCCTGATAAAGTTCTAACTCGTGACAATGCCACATATGCCATACCCTCCTTGAACACAGAACTGCCAATATTCACCAATGCACAGTCTACACTTAAACCTTGCGATTTATGGATTGTCACCGCATATGCCAAGCAAACAGGAAACTGTTTACGGCGAACATATAAGTCTTTAACAAGCAAAAACCTAGCAGAACAACGACCAATTTGCTGTACTTCCTCAATGCCATCAAATTTAATTCTTAAAAATTCTATTCCATCTCTATTTCTGTATTTCTCAAAATCAACAACATTACCCATTGATCCATTTACCAGACCTCTTTCTACATGTAAATTCCTTCTCAAAATGATTCGGCAATTTAAATACACATTCAAAGTCTTTTCAAAACCCGCTGTTTTAGATATAGTCTTCTCTAATGAATCCAATTTTGATTTCAAATTGTCTGACAAAATAATTGTTGATCCCATATGCTCTAATTTGTCGATAGCTTCAAGTTTCACAATCTCTTGCTTTTCTAAATTCAACATTTTGTTGTTGAAGATGGCACATTCTGCAAGAGTTGGCATGAGACATATCCCGGATTTCTTCTCAGTAATTTTCTGAAAAATATTCTCAGGCACAATCTCTTGTTTGGGATATAAATTTGACAGTAATCGTGCATTTAAAGCTTCTTTCCCATGCTCAGTCACTTTTCCAATTCTAATATCTTGTAGAATATTCTTGTAATCTTCATCCTTTGCCTGACGCATATTTTGATGCAGTTCTGCATAATTGAAGTTTAACCATATATTGACGTTGCCAATGCTCCCTAGGCACTTCCTGGTATCTTCATGCGTGAGTATTTTGAACACAGGTTGACCTTTTACTGGTGTCAGCTGCAGAAGATCTCCGAAAACAATGATGTGTTTCCCACCAAATAACACATCATATTCAGTTTTAAGTACTTCTTGCATTCTCAAATGCACAAAGGCAAGCATGACATTGGAAACCATGCTTACTTCGTCAATGATAAGTAGTTTCATTTTCCTCAAGACTCTTGAAACTTCACAGCAAGCATCTCCAGATAACTTGTTGTATTGTAATTTGTTGTCATGCTCCACCGGCAGCATCAGTAGACGATGCAAAGTAATACCTTTAATGTTATGTGCCGCCAGTCCAGTAGGAGCGGTGACAACACAAGACAGCGATGACTCAGTCCTTTCCTGCAAATAACAAGAGATTGCTTTAATGAGGAAACTTTTTCCAGTTCCCGCTTCTCCACTCACGTACAGTCGGACAGGCTTCAACGATGTACATGAGCACTTGTTCTTCTCATGACTTAATCCGTGCTCAATTTCCTTGGTAACTTCATCATATATTTTCCTCTGCTCAACGTTGAGTTGTTTTTCCAAGTCTTCTAAGTTAACTGAATCCTCCTGAGCATGTGCCATGGCTCTTTCTACTTCATTCATAGCAGTGGCAGCTTCATTTTCGATAATAGGTCCTCCAAGTGGATCTTGACTCAATGAAACAGAACTCTGACTGTCCTGAGAACTGTCTCTGGCAATCTCGGCTGCAATCGTTGCTTCCTGCTCAATTTCCAAAGTTAGCATTTCTTGATATTTAGAAAAAGCAGGACATTCTATGGACTCCTTGGCTGCATTGAAAGAGTCTTCGTAACAGAGGAAATCTCCAAGCAGTTCCTCTTCTGCACGCCAAGGCTTGAAAAGTTGCAAAAGTGCTAAATAAAAAAACTCCTTTTTTTCTGGAGATTCACCACTCAATTTTCGATGGTTTACTAATTGGCATTTTCTTTGCTTGACCAGGCATCCCTCAATTCCAATTACAGCATACACTCCTTTCTCAATATCTTCTTTGATGTTCCTCTTGAATATATAATTTTGGAGAACCTCATATAGACAAACATTCTCAAGGTGACTGCTTCGATTTGGATAATATGTATCCAACATGTTGGTCTTCAAAATGTCGGTACTGTTTGGTTCCTTTTCTGCCAAATACTCAATTTCCCGGACAGGTTTTAGAACTCGATTTCGCGTTGCAGCAAGACCAAGACTCGCCCAAACGAGACTCCTGGATTTGGCATAGAGACTTGCTGAAGACAATCGGTCAGAACATTCGTAAGCTCCGATTTCTCGATGCGACAACATCTTCAGACTGAAACTGTACAACTTCTTGCTGAGGCTCTTTTCATGGGAAATGTCCTCCCACATATCCTTCAGTTCGGTCTTTTCTTTTTTGGTGATGTAAGATGTCACATACCGAGCCACAGCCATACAGTTGTCAGCCACAAACTGTATATCCATGTTAGCATTCCACATGGACAAAATCACTGGGTTGTAGTCATTGATGTACTTGGACTCTTCGTTCCTTTTCAAATTGTATGTATTCTTGGGTGATTTTCTCGTCACATTATGTCGCAGCGAAGACATCAAACTGTTCACTCTTCCTTTAGAAATCACCGGTCGTGGAAAGTTGAAACGACATTTGGTGTAGAACTTGTCCTTGTTTCTGAATTTACGACGACAGTACTTTCCACAACGATGGCTTTGGAAACGTAGAACTTGTTCTCTTAGACTTTTCTTCTCCGTTGCGTTTGGAACAGCACACGTAGAATACTGTTCGATGAAATTCATCACTAAGTCATCCGGATCTGTTCCAAATTTAGGTGCATCCTTGATCCACAACAACATATGTATATGAGGGGCACCTCTTGCTTGGTACTCCTTTCTCCAGAAGAAATCCAACACCTCTCCAAGAGGTGGATTCTTTTTATTTGTGATGAAAGACATCATAGCTTCAAATCTATGATTGAAGTACCTGCATACATTCACTGGATCCAAAGAACACAGTTCTCCAGGTGTCTTGAATTCAATGTTTTCAATATTTCCATTTGCCTCTCGTAGAAATTCAAGTAAGTCTTCCCAGCCATACTCGGCACAGCTCAGAGTGAGGAACCATGTTGGAGTTCCTAAGTTCCTCAGCATACATTTTAAATCACCATGACGACGGTACCAGTACTCATTAGTACCACGCTGACACGCCATAAGATTAATTAAGTGAGAATCCGAAATACTGTCTTGGACATTGACTTTATGCATAAAGTCACTTGCCGAGATGTTTCGCATCTGTATACCACTTTTTAAGATGTGGTTCACTGCATATGACAGTCCAGACAGATCGCTTTCAAACAGGAGATGAAACAAATAGGGAATGCATTGCCGAAACCTAGGATCTTCTGCATACAATCGTAAAGTCCGGTATTCAGACGCAGGAATTTGATGAGGTCGCTCATCATATCTTCCTCCTTGACCTGTGGGAAATAGCTGTGGGAAACACCGAGCTTCCAAACTTTCCTCCCAAACACTAATGGGACTCCCTTTGGCTTGTTTCATTTGAAACAACTCAATAGCATTCCCCATGACTTCCTTGGAATGCAAAGGATGAACACTATAATGTTCATATATTTCTTCACTTTTAGAGGTCTCTACTTTCTCAATTTGGCCAGCACACAAATCGCTATCCTCTTCATCACTTACTTCCTCTTCTGCAACATATACATTCTTATAGTACTTATTATTTTTCTTCAAATACACTGTTGCCTTTTTGACTTTCCTAACATCCACTAAATCTTGCCATATTTTCTTATTCTTTGTCGGAACCCCATTAACCAAGATAACCAGAGGTTCCTCTTCCACTTTTTCTATTCCAATTGTGTTAATGTTTTTGTTCAAATCTAGAGGCAAATAAACAACTCTTCCCTTTAATCCTCTCTGTAAATCTGCTGGAGGCAACTTCCCTGTCTTTGGCTCCATTCTTACAATAGCCTGAAAGGGATGGATACTTTGAATCAAAATAGATTCATAAGTATTTAAATCCTTCAATTCAGAAGGAATCTCAACCAATTCCAGATTATTATGAACTGCCCTAGCAGGCATCTGGTTTTGGTTTAATTTATTACAACAATAAGTACACACACGTTGATCCGATCCCAAATCAAAATAATTCTCTACCATCAAGTATGTGGCAAAATCCTTCCATTCACTATTATTTTCCCTTTCACTTTTTGCATATAAATCCACTACCTTAGTCTGATTCTTATAATAAGTGCGTCGACAACATACACAAGTGAAATTAGGCCTCTCACTTGATTTCATCTGAAACGTGGCAATTTCCTTCTGAAAATTATCTGTACTGGAAACCTGTACATTATCTTCCACATTACCCTCTACTTCAGGGTCAATTTGAACATTCTCATCTTTACTACCAAAGTAACAAAACTCAATTTCTTCACAAATATTCTTCACATCTATTTCAGAACCATGCAAAAGAGCAGCACATAATTGTTTAAGCATAATTGCTGGACTCTTAGCATAATACAACATTCTCACTAATTTTCTCACTTTATTATGATGCACTGCTAGCATCCTGAAATGATGAAAAACACTCTGGCATACTCTCCTGGAAAGACAAGCCAGTGAATGACCACGCAAACCTGTCATTTGTCTCACTCTGCAAGGATCTAAATCTTGCAACAACTTCATTTTCTGCTTCAAACTTTTCTTATTAAATGTCCGTATAAAATCAGAAAGCAAATTGATGGAAACCTGTCGCACACTGCAAATAGAACTACACTTCCAAATGTACACAGGACCCTTAGGACGTCTTCCTAAAACCTCATCACTTAGCGCCTCTTCTGTCTCTGTTGTCACAAGTTGTTCTTTTTCAACTGGACAACCATCCTTCACTTCATAAGCTCGACCACTGATGTCAACTGCATGCACCAAATCATTATCCTGAAAATAAGTCTCCTCATTAAAAAATGCCTCAGAACTTGAACTATGCATCCATTCTCCGGAAAAAACTTCACAAAAGTTAGTACGATTTACTACTCTCTTCCATCTACTTTTTGTTTTGAAATCAGAAATTACCTTGCTTAGTTTCCTAATTCTATTGATTACCAAAATAAACAACTTTCGCTTAATTTCAAAAGCATGATCAATAATTTTCTCTACATTTTTCTTCTTCTTATAAAATGCCGCTTTCTGTTGGCCTTTCTTTTTAATTTTTTTCAATAAATTAACTAATATCCTATTACGGAACATTCGATTTCGAATGTCCCTAAACTGTTGTTTCCTTCTACTATCATGCACAGAGTTATCTCTTCCTCTACCAGTAACATTTGTGATGGGTCTCTCCTTTCCATTTAAATTACTTTTCTTTTTGTGAACTGAAACATTTTTTTGAGCAAAACTTTTTTTACTACAAATATTTCTTAAGAATGATTTCGTGCTCTTACCCGGACCTTTCTTGGTGTTTTGACAAGTATTTGGGGAAGAGGACTGCTGCAATAAAACATCATCCTGCTGTCTTTGACGTTTTCTAGCCTTTCTTTTTCTACTTTTGGAAGGCATTTTACAAACTATGAAAGAATCTGCAGTTGAATCTGTGGAAAAATATAATATAAAATGTTATTAACCACTATTACCAAACAGTAAATAAATAACAGTCATCTAAAACTTAATGCCGTACTAATTATTTAACATAGCAAATATTTTCCACCAGCACTGCATCACAAAAATGACACTCAATGGTACAAAACAGGCATACAACACTCATAAATCACTCCCTAATATTTTAAATCATTAATTCAGGATGACGATAAGATGTAGCCTATCTAAAGATTTGTTTAGGCCCAGATCTTTAGACTGGGGTGAATGTGTGTCATTGATCCACATTCAGTCCATCACCTGTTTTGTTTATTTGAGGTGAGGCCAACACATGGTTGCAGATAAGATTATCACTGAAAAAAACCAAGGTAAAAAAACATGTGAAGGCCTACCAATGAAGTAAATCATTAAATGAAAACCAATACATTTCTGGAAATATGCACTACTAGTGCTTCATAAGATGTTTTGGGTCATATTTATAAGGCATTTGAGTGTCTAGTATGCTATTTTACGTTCTTCATGGTGCAAATTTATTGTAAATACGCTCCCACCTGCGGTTGGCAAATTTAGATTTTGATTATGGGAGTTAGACAGGCATGTTAATAATTTCCCAAAAATGGTGTATAACCCCAAACAACCTTTGAAGCAAATGCTCTTAGCCATGTTATCCACCTCCCATTGGATAACATGGCTAAGAACTGCTCGCAAATGCGAAAAAAAACGGCCGCAATACATGAATATCGCAGAAAAGTCAGCGATATTCATGCATTTTCCAGCAAATGCTCTTAGCCATGTTATCCACTTCCTATTAAATAACATGGCTAAGAACTGCTCAGGGCCCCATGAGGAACGCTTTCCATTTAAAAAGGGAAAAATAACATCAAAGACACTAAAATGCCTTCTAAATATGACCCCAAACAACCTATGAAGCTCTAACAGTACATATCCTGAAATTTAATTGATTTCAAAATTCGTTTTTAAACACAGCATATAAATCAATTGTATACCTGCATTCATGAAGAAATGACTAAAAATGTCCTTGAGACACATGAAAGTGTTTTCTGGAATGCCCTAGCACCATTTTTGAGACACTATTAACATGGCTAGGTAACTCCCATAATCAAAATCTAAATTTGCCAAGCGCAAGTGGGAGCGTATTTACAAGACACTTGCCCCAAGAGGAACGCTTTCCATTTAAAAAGGTAAACATAACATCAAAGACACTAAAATGCCTTCTAAATATGGCCCCAAACAACCTATGAAGCTCTAAAAGTACATATCAAGAAATGTAATTGTTTATCACAAATGCGATTAAAAACAGCCGCAATGCATGAATATCGCTGAAAAGTCAACGATATTCATGCATTATCCAGCAAATGCTCTTAGCCATGTTATCCACCTCCCATTGGATAACATGGCTAAGAACTGCTCGCAAATGCGAAAAAAAACGGCCGCAATACATGAATATCGCAGAAAAGTCAGCGATATTCATGCATTTTCCAGCAAATGCTCTTAGCCATGTTATCCACTTCCTATTAAATAACATGGCTAAGAACTGCTCAGGGCCCCATGAGGAACGCTTTCCATTTAAAAAGGGAAAAATAACATCAAAGACACTAAAATGCCTTCTAAATATGACCCCAAACAACCTATGAAGCTCTAACAGTACATATCCTGAAATTTAATTGATTTCAAAATTCGTTTTTAAACACAGCATATAAATCAATTGTATACCTGCATTCATGAAGAAATGACTAAAAATGTCCTTGAGACACATGAAAGTGTTTTCTGGAATGCCCTAGCACCATTTTTGAGACACTATTAACATGGCTAGGTAACTCCCATAATCAAAATCTAAATTTGCCAAGCGCAAGTGGGAGCGTATTTACAAGACACTTGCCCCAAGAGGAACGCTTTCCATTTAAAAAGGTAAACATAACATCAAAGACACTAAAATGCCTTCTAAATATGGCCCCAAACAACCTATGAAGCTCTAAAAGTACATATCAAGAAATGTAATTGTTTATCACAAATGCGATTAAAAACAGCCGCAATGCATGAATATCGCTGAAAAGTCAACGATATTCATGCATTATCCAGCAAATGCTCTTAGCCATGTTATCCACCTCCCATTGGATAACATGGCTAAGAACTGCTCGCAAATGCGAAAAACAACGGCCGCAATACATGAATATCGCAGAAAAGTCAGCGATATTCATGCATTTTCCAGCAAATGCTCTTAGCCATGTTATCCACTTCCTATTAAATAACATGGCTAAGAACTGCTCAGGGCCCCATGAGGAACGCTTTCCATTTAAAAAGGGAAAAATAACATCAAAGACACTAAAATGCCTTCTAAATATGACCCCAAACAACCTATGAAGCTCTAACAGTACATATCCTGAAATTTAATTGATTTCAAAATTCGTTTTTAAACACAGCATATAAATCAATTGTATACCTGCATTCATGAAGAAATGACAAAAAATGTCCTTGAGACACATGAAAGTGTTTTCTGGAATGCCCTAGCACCATTTTTGAGACACTATTAACATGGCTAGGTAACTCCCATAATCAAAATCTAAATTTGCCAAGCGCAAGTGGGAGCGTATTTACAAGACACTTGCCCCAAGAGGAACGCTTTCCATTTAAAAAGGTAAACATAACATCGCAGAAAAGTCAGCGATATTCATGCATTTTCCAGCAAATGCTCTTAGCCATGTTATCCACTTCCTATTAAATAACATGGCTAAGAACTGCTCAGGGCCCCATGAGGAACGCTTTCCATTTAAAAAGGGAAAAATAACATCAAAGACACTAAAATGCCTTCTAAATATGACCCCAAACAACCTATGAAGCTCTAACAGTACATATCCTGAAATTTAATTGATTTCAAAATTCGTTTTTAAACACAGCATATAAATCAATTGTATACCTGCATTCATGAAGAAATGACTAAAAATGTCCTTGAGACACATGAAAGTGTTTTCTGCAATTCCCTAGCACCATTTTTGGGACACTATTAACATGGCTAGGTAACTCCCATAATCAAAATCTAAATTTGCCAAGCACAAGTGGGAGCGTATTTACAAGACACTTGCCGCATGAGGAACACTTTACATTTTAAAAGGAAAACATAACATCTTAGACACTCAAATACCTTATAAATATGGCTCAAAACAACCTATGAAGCTCTAGCAGTACATATCCAGAAATGTAATTGATTTCTTAAATCGTTTTTAAAAGCAACATATCTGTTTCAGCTTACATAACAGACCATGGAATGGGCTCCATGTACCACAATAACTTGTGTTACTGCATGCCAGAATGTTACACCAAATATGCAGTTACAATTTCTCTATGAAACTAATTCTATTACTATATCACTAGAGACAAAACCACATTTTAAAAACACAGCTTTCTTCATCATTTTCTCCTTAAATCATACTATTCTCTATCTAAATTAAATAAATTTTTTCTCACCTTAGCAAATATTTTTTGAGTTTTCAAAACAGTCTAAGAAATACACCAAATTGTCTTCAGCAGAAGAAAAAGGATGCACTCCAAAGGCTGCAGCTATTGAAAGCACAGAAATACAGATATTCATTTCACATATCTCTCATATTAGCCAATCATACCTCTTCCCTCACTTTTTTCAAATCAAAACCCTTCCCCCCTCTGCCCTGTCTGCCTTGTTTCCATAGCAACCACCTCCTGGAAGACCTCTCATGTTTGCAAATTCACACAACAATGTTTCAATTGAACTCTGAACTCTCAGTGCACCTGCGTATCCAGTGCAATCTTTCATTAAATGTTTCTTCCTTGACCATTCAAATTACATCTTTCAAAGAACACATCCATGCACCCTAACTTTCTGTTTTCAGAAATGGAAATGCACCAATCACTGCTAATGATTCATTAGCATTGAAAACCACAGTTTTTTTTCTTTACAAACTCCTACTGTTTCAACTGCCCTTTCATTACCACACTTCATCTGACTGCAGAACAACCTTCTCCCACCATGTTTAAGGTCTGGATTGTTGGACATAGTTACATCCACTGGGCTCAAAGGTATGCTGAAAACAGAAATTTACCTAACCTCAATTTACAAGATGTGGAAATTAAGTGGTTGGGCCAAAGAGGATTAAAATGTCACCAATTGATACCATTGGTGAAAACCTTTATGCATTTGCCAAAACCTGACCTGTTAATTGTGCACTGTGGAGGTAATGATTTGGGCACTTTGACAGGGGTAGGTCTGGAAATGCTTTTAAAGGACACCTTTGAGCAATTAATGGCACTTTTTCCTCAAACTGCCTTGGTATATTCCAATATATGCCAAAGACAGAAATGGAGGTGGTCCAACCAATTTTGTCCACAAATTGAGAAAGCGAGGAAGCATGTAAACAAATCTGTTTCAGCTTTCATGAGAGACCATGGAATGGGCTCTCTGTACAACAATAACTTGCGTTACTACATGCAAGATATCTACAGAGGAGATGGAGTTCACTTCTCAGATGAGGGCAACAGAATTTTCATTCTGAATTTAAGACTGTGCATTGGTACCTACTTATAAGTACCTAAATGTACCATAAACCCAAAAGCTCTTCTCAGAGCTACCCTTCATCTGATCACTCACAATTATTATTTTTTTCTAACTTTTTTCATGAATTTTCCACAAAATTCGCTCCCCGGGGCGCTACCCGGTTCGCGAACCGAAAGCTAACCTCGCAGAATTTTTTAAAAAAATGTTTTTTTCCGCACATATAAACCTCCTCAGCCACCCTCAGAAAACCTAGAGGGTCAAGGTAAGTCTACCATGAC
This sequence comes from Lissotriton vulgaris, assembly GCF_964263255.1. NCBI lineage: Eukaryota > Metazoa > Chordata > Amphibia > Caudata > Salamandridae > Lissotriton > Lissotriton vulgaris. The sequence goes on along the minus strand of NW_028251149.1, from coordinate 48,563 downwards.
CCCTTCTACCCATTCTAAACATTATTTGCCCTCCATCTTGTATCTTAATGCGACCGAAACACAAAATGGTGGACTCCCGTGACGCTTAAGGTTCGCGAACCGGGCCGCTTCCCGGAAAGCGGTCCAAAAAAAGGTGGGAAAGTAATTTACAGAAAAACGACTAGAGTCACTCTCACCAAATATAGATTAGCTCATACTACATAACAATCCCTTTCATTTTCACAAATTTGATTGAAATTCCATTTAGCCATGAAGCCTGTAGACCTCTCTAAGTACCGTGAGGTAAATTACTTCACAAAACACATCTGAAGTGTTGGAATTGACAACCAATGAAAATGTTACTTTCATTTTCTACTTTTATTACCTGACATTTGATTGGTTATATACCTGAATATATATAAAGGAAGAGAAGGAAACACAGCCATTTTGACTACTACTTGTTGTTGTATATATCATTTAGAATATCACTAATAACATCAACTTGTTTCTAAAGGTAAGTTGTTATTTTTAAAACTGAAGTATATTGTGCACTATAAGTAAATATGGTAAACTTTTTCAGATAGTTATATACTATCCCTCTGTAAGAGTTAGACATTGAGAAAGGCTTCTTTATTATAATTATGGACTGATTTAGGTTTCTGTGGTATAATTATGAATTTACTTAGGCTTCTTCACAGGCACTTTTTAATAGTACTACTTCACGCCTGAAACCATACAGTGCCCATAGATTACTTCTCTGTTATAAACTCACAAGTGCCTGTCTGAACTTAAACCCAACAGTGCCCTATCTCTACTGATATATTTATTTTTTATGCAAATTACAGCAATAAAATGGAAGGTGAGCAAAATGTTTCCTTCGAAATTGTTCTGGAGAACAACACAGAAAAAGTTATTGAGGACAATGATGACTCAGATTTCATGGATGAATCACGGGACCATGAATTAGTTCAATGTGTAGAATCTGTGGATCATTTACTACATTATGATGACGGTCAAATGTTGGAACTTATGTTCACTGAACAAGAACACATATCAGACAGTGAAATGCTAGACGTTGTATTAAATTTTGAAAAACAATCCGAAAAATAAAATTGTATGTAATATTAAAAAATTGTTTGAGTCTTTAATCATTTTTATATGTAATTCATAAACTAGTTAAATGTTAGAAATGTTATTAAATTTTGAAACACAATCACAATAATAAATAATTGCTTAAAAAATAAAAAAATTAAAAAATAATCAACAAAACCAACAAATAATTAACATACAGTATTAGAAAAGTCTTTCATTCTTTTATCCATAAAGTTCGCTGCCCAGAACGCTTTCCGGTTCGCGAACTTGGCGCTTACCACGCAAAAAAAAAAATTTTTTTTTTTTTTTGGACCCTCCTAGGCCCTTTTAAAACCTCCACATAAAACCTAGGGGGTCAACGAGGATCTACTATGCCCCCTTATGGTAATTTCCCCCTTTGTTTTGGCCTCCTCTTGTCTCTCGATCCTACCGAGAGACAAGATGGCGGCCGCTCCGGACTGTTTAGAATGTTGACAGACACCGGAGGGCCAATCAGCTTCGCATCGCAAAGTTCCGATACGCGAAAGGTTCGCTAACCGGATCGCTGCCCGGAGCGCTGTTACAGATATATATCTTGATTTAAACGTTAATTTCTCAAAATCCACTGAAGCACATATATTGAGACCTAGCAAAGGCACATCGGGCTAACAGTCCCTACAATTTTGCCAAGTTTCGTGAAAATCCATTCAGCCGTTCGGGCTAAAAGTGAGTCCAACCGCCCTATGGAAATTAACATGGGAAAAAGGCGTTTTGGGACCCCCCTTTTTTCTCGGCCCCCCCTCCACAAAACCCCCCCAAATTTTCAAGGGCTGCTCAGAAACAAAATGTGCCATTTTCCTGAAAATTTCAGCCAATTCCGTCCACAAACGCAAAAGTTATTAGGCATAGAATTTTCAGAAATCCCATAGGGAAAAAATCCTAACTATATATACCTACTGGCGACCGCCAGTAGGTAATATATATATATATATATATATATGTATATTTATATATATATATATATATATATATGTATTTTCCAACTAAGATGCCCAAGCTTCAGAAGGTCACTCGACACCACTCTCACCATCAGGCATTGATTTGCAGATGCGCTCTTTGTAAATTAACCAGCATTCAATTGTCCATAGTGGGATTCGGGGCATTGCAGGCAAGTTTTCTTTGCATATGGAGTGGAATAATGCCGGAAATGTGAGCCAGTGATGCCTCGTCTGTTCAGCAGCCTAGGAAGAAGAGGGCTCATACCTCGAAACGCGTCGGCAAATCTGAATAATTGAGGGAGCATGAAGGCAAGCTGCAAATCAATGCCTGATGGTGAGAGTGGAGTCGAGTGACCTTCTGAAGCTTGGGCATCTTAGTTGGAAAATATATATATGTATATGTATATATATATATATATTCTTTACCACACCAAACTTTCAATCAAAGAAGATTATATATATGTGAAGCAGTTTTAACCCATTTTGGTGTCGGCGCTCTATTATTGGCGTGGTGCAGTTTTCTACAACCGGGTTAGTCGTTGAAATATCGCTCAGGGTTCCCAGCAGGGAAATGAAAACGCACTCTCTCGTCACAACTTCAATTACAGCGGTTTATTTCAGCAACCAGTACCCAACGCGTTTCGCTTCTTACAAAGCTTGCTCACGGGATGTTGAGCAGGTTTCTAAGTCCTCCTTTTAAACACAGAGTCATGTGACTTCCTGTGAAATTGATGGATGCATGCTGGTTAATGTAGTGGCCACTACATTTCCGTCACCAGTGGTGAAACACATGGAACAAGTACATCAAAGCAACTGGGAATCACTTAAGTTCTGTGCCATAGAACAAGTCCCACTAACGGAGCGAGGCGGTGATTGCCTGAAAAACCTGAGACGCAAGGAGTCCAAACATAACATCAACTTCAGGACCCTAGAGCCCAGAGGCCTCAACTTGACTGAAGAGCTTTATGTACACCTCTAACTTTCTTGGCAAGCAGGATGCAGAAAAGGACCTTGATCTCAGCAAGGAGAAATAGCCCACTAGAGGGAATCTCACAAGAAACACCAAAAACAGCAACAGACTGTAGGATCGGAATGCTGATTCACAATCATAATCTATGAACAGCAATAAGTGACACATTTCATCCAATGGGCCCATTGGAGATGAAAAAGGAATAAACTCACCAAAGAGTTAATTATTTTGTCTGCACAAGAACATTTGCACTCCCCTCCCTTTTATCTTTCTGTTAAAAAACTGCACAATGACACATATTGGAGCAAACTGGTGACGAAAATGTAGTGGCCACTACATTAACCAGCATGCATCCATCAATTTCACAGGAAGTCACATGACTCTGTGTTTAAAAGGAGGACTTAGAAACCTGCTCAACATCCCATGAGCAAGCTTTGTAAGAAGCGAAACGCGCTGGGTACTGGTTGCTGAAATAAACCGCTGTAATTGAAGTTGTGACGAGAGAGTGCGTTTTCATTTCCCTGCTGGGAACCCTGAGCGATATATATATATATATATATATATATATATATATATATATATATATATATATATATATATATATATATCGGCAGTAGGTAGTTATAGTTAGGATTTTTTTCAATGTAAATCTCAAAATTCTATTTGGAATAACTTTGGCGCCGGTTAACGAATCTGCCTGAAGATTTTCTCAAAATGGCCTCTTCGAGCTCCGGTCCTTCCCTGAAAGTTTGGAGGTGATTCGTCAAGCGGGGGCTGAGATAAAAGGGGGGTCCCAAAACGCATTTTCCCCATGTTAATTTCCATATAGCCGTCGACCTCACTTTTAGCCCGAACAGCTGAATGGATTTGCACCAAACTTGGCAAAATTGTAGGGACTGGTTGCCTGATGTGCCTTTGCTATGTCTCAAGATATGTGCTCCAGTGGATTTTGAGTAATTTAGGTAAAAAAATATATATATATCTATAGGCGCACCCCGGGACGCGCACCGGGGAGCGCACCGGGCGCGCCACACGACTTGCGCACGGAAAGCTGATTGGCTCACGGGTGTCTGTAAACATTCTAAACAGTCTGGAGCGGCCGCCATCGTGTGTCTCGGTAGGATCGAGACATGAGAGGTGGCCAAAACAAAGGGGGAAATTATCATAAGGGGCAGAGTAGACCCACCCTGACCCCCTAGGTTTGATGTGGGGGCTTTAAAAGGGCCCCGCGGGGCCAAACAAATTATAAAAAAAAAATCGATTTTTGCGGGGGAAGCGCCCGGTACGCGCACCGGGGAGCGGACCGGGAAGCATACTATGGGGAAAAAAGAATGACACTTTTAAAAATTGTATGTTTATTAATTGTTCTTTTTGTTGTTTTTTTTATTTTATTTAAGTACCAACATGTAGGTACCAATGCAGAGTCTATAATTTAATATACACCGTCTCCTTTGTAGATATCTTGCATGTTGTTACAGAAGTTATTGTGGTATATGGAATACATAGCGTAGGCTGTCAGGAAAGCAGAAACAACATGGAGGCAGGAGATGATAAAGAGATGTTAAATACACATTGGAGATAATATAGTGGGAGAAAGGAAGTAACTATGAGCAAACTTACTATGTAACACAAAAAAGTTGCACAGTATACTATAAGTCTCACTTTATATTTTAAACATTTTGGAACTACTTGATGAATTACATATAAAAATGAATAATGGCTCAATCAATTTTTGATTATTAAATATAAATGTATTCTTCTGATTCTTTTTCATAATTTAATAAAACTTCTAACAATATATTGTCTGGAATTTCCTCATTTTCATTCTGTGATTCCATTGATTCCACACACTGAACTCATTCATGGTCCAGAGACTCATCCATAAAATCAAAGTCATCATTCTCAGCAATTCTTTCTTCTGTGTTGTTGTCCAAAACAATTTCAAAAGAAATATCCTGTTCTCCTTCCATTTTGTTGCTGTAAATTGCATAAAAAATAAATATATCAGTAGAGATAGGGCACTGTTGTGTTTAAGTTCAGACAGGCAGTTTGCATTTTGTAACAGTGAAGCTATCTTTGGGTAGTGTATGGTATCAGGCTGGAATATGAAATATAAAAAAGTGTATGTGATAAAGCCTAAGTAAATTTATAATAATACAAGGGAAGCATAACTCAATCTATAACTATAACAGAGAAGCCTATCTCAATCTATATCTATTACAGTGGGATAGTATATAACTAACAGAATATTTTTTCTCAAATTAACTTAAAGTGCACAACATACTTCACTTTCCAAAATAACAACTTACCTTTGAGAAAGCAGTTGAAGTTGTCAGTGTAATTTCTTTTCAAATGTACTTCAGGAAGTAGTAGTCAAAATGGCTGTGTTTCCTTCTCTTTTTTTATATATATTCATGTACATAACCAATCAAATGTCAGGAAATAATCGTAGAAAATGAAAGTAACTTTTTAATTGGTTGTAAATTCTAACACTTCATATGTGTTTTGGTCATGTAATTTACCTCAGGATATTTAGACAGGCCTGTAGCCTAAATGTCTCAATGGAATTCCACCAAATTTGGGCAAATGGTAGGGACTGCTATGTAGTAGGGCCTATTCTATATTTGATGAAAGTGTCTCCAGTGGTTTTTCTGTAAATTAGTTTCCCACCTTTTTTTGGGAGCGCTTACCGGTGCGCGCCCCGGTACGTGCACCGACAGCGTTACGAGAGTCCTCCATTTTGTGTTTCGGTACAATCGAGACACAAGTTGGAGGACAAACAACGTTGGGAATGGGTAGAAGGGGGCACTGTAGTCACTTCCTGGCCCTCTAAGTTTTCTGAGGGGGGCTTAGGACGCTCATATAGGCAAAAAATAAAAAAAAATTGAAAAATTTCGCGGGGGGAGCGCTCGGTATGCGCACCGGTAAGCGTACCGGGGAGCATACTTTGGTGAAAAATAGTGAAAAAAGTTAGAAAAAGATAAACGTTTTGAATGATCAGAGGTAGGGTAGCTCTGAAAAGAGCTTTTGGGTTCTGTGGCTGATTTAGGTACCTACAAGTAGGTTCCAATGCACAGTCTTAAATTCAGGAGGAATATTCTATTCCCCTCATCTGAGAAGTACACACCATCTCCTCTGTAGATGTCTTGCATTTTGTAAAGCAAGTTATTATTGTATATTGAACCCATTCCACAGCCTCTCATGTAAGCAGAAACAGATTTATTCACATGTTTCCGTGCTTTCTCAAATTGTGGACAAAATTGGTTGGACCAGTTCCATTTCTGTCTTTGGCATATATTGGAATATACCAAGGCAGTTTGTGGAAAAAGTGTCATCAATTGATCAAAGGTGTCCTTTAAAAGCATTTCCAGACCAACCCCAGTCATAGTGCCCAAATAATTTCCACCACAGTGCACTATTAAGAGGTCAGGGTTTGGCAGATGCAAAAAGGTTTTCACCAATGGTATCAATTGATGACATCTCAATCCTCTCTGGCCAATCCACTTGATTTCCACATTTGATAAATCAAGGTTGTGATAATTTCTGCTTGCTGCATACCTTTGAGCCCAGTGGATGTAGCTATGTCCAATAATCCATACAGAATACATGATGTGAGAAGGTTCTGGTGCAGTCAGATGAGGTGTGGTAATGAAATGGCAGTTGGAACAGTAGGAGTTCACAAAAAAATAATTGTGGAGTTTCCCTGCTGTTGAATCACAAGCAATGATTGGTGGATTCAGTTAGTTGAAAACAGAAAGTTAGGGTGCATGGTTGTGTTGTGTGTAAGAAGGAATTTGAATGGTTAAGAAAAAGTCACTAAAAGCAATAATGCCCTGGATAAGCTGGTGTATTGAGAGGTCAAACATCCTTGCTGACTTAATTTGCAACATTATAGAATAAACTTTTGAACCTGAGAGTTCAGTTAGGAGGGAGTTGCTATGGTAACAGATAGAAAGGTCTGAGAGGGGGAAGGGTGTTGGCTTGAAAATAGTGAGGGAAGACTTTTGATTGGTTGAAATAAGGCATATGTGTGTAAAGTTAGAGATTTTTTATGCCAGTCTTCGTTTCAGTGTATTGAGTGCACACCGTTTGCTCTGCTAAAGAAAAATTGGTGTGTGTGTCTGACACTGTTTTCAATCTCCCAAAGCATTTGTAAAGGTAAGTAATGATTTATTTAATTTAGCTAGAGACTTGTTTGCTCTATGGAGAATATTTGGAAGCAGATAGTTAAGTTTCAGTAGTGAAATTGTATGCTTGTACATAGGTCCTGTGTTGTGTTTCTAAAATGTTATTCAAAAAACGATTTTGGGTGCAAATGAATGGTATTTTCATTTGGCCCTTATTTATGATTGCCTTGTGCAGATGGTGCATCACTTTAAACATGGGAAATAAGTGACGCACTCGTGGCGCAAGGCCTTCATAAATAAGGCCCTGAGTTTGTTTGTTGTTGGTTTGTGTCTTGCTTTTTGATAATACTTGCTATGAACATTTGCAAAATAGAGGATTTGTATTTTGTGAAACGGTGAGGGTTCAAAAGTGATATTGAGTGGTTGTACATAGGTTCTAAGCAGTATTTCTAAAATGTTATTCAAAAAACAATTTTTGGTGCAAATGAATGGTATTTTCATTTGGCCCTTATTTATGATTGCCTTGTGCAGCCGGTGCATCACTTTAAACATGGGAAATAAGTGACGCTCTTGTGGCGCAAGGCCTTCATAAATAAGGCCCTGAGTTTGTTGGCTGTTGATTTGTTTTTTGCTTTTTGATAATACTTATTATGAACATTTGCAAGATAGTGGATTTGTATTTTGGGAAACAGTGAGGTTTAAAAAGTGATATTGAGTGGTTGTACATAGGTTCTGCGCAGTGTTTCTAAAATGTTATTCGAAAAACGATTTTGGGTGCAAATCAATAGTATTTTCATTTGGCCCTTATTTATGATTGCCTTGTGCAGCCGGTGCATCACTTTAAACATGGGAAATAAGTGACGCTCTTGTGGCGCAAGGCCTTCATAAATAAGGCCCTGATTTTTTTTGTTGTTGGTTTGTTTTTTGCTTTTTGATAATACTTGCTATGAACATTTGCAAAATAGAGGATTTGTATTTTGTGAAACAGTGAGGGTTCAAAAGTGATATTGAGTGGTTGTACATAGGTTCTGCGCAGTGTTTCTAAAATGTTATTCGAAAAACGATTTTGGGTGCAAATCAATAGTATTTTCATTTGGCCCTTATTTATGATTGCCTTGTGCAGCCGGTGCATCACTTTAAACATGGGAAATAAGTGACGCTCTTGTGGCGCAAGGCCTTCATAAATAAGGCCCTGATTTTTTTTGTTGTTGGTTTGTTTTTTGCTTTTTGATAATACTTGCTATGAACATTTGCAAAATAGAGGATTTGTATTTTGTGAAACAGTGAGGGTTCAAAAGTGATATTGAGTGGTTGTGCATAGGTTCTGCGCAGTGTTTCTAAAAAGTTATCCAAAAAACGATTTTGGGTGCAAATCATTGGTATTTTCATTTGGCCCTTATTTATCATTGCCTTGTGCAGCCGGTGCATCACTTTAAACATGGAAAATAAGTGACGCTCTTGTGGCGCAAGGCCTTCATAAATAAGGCCCTGAGTTTGTTGGCTGTTGATTTGTTTTTTGCTTTTTGATAATACTTATTATGAACATTTGCAAGATAGTGGATTTGTATTTTGGGAAACAGTGAGGTTTCAAAAGTGATATTGAGTGGTTGTACATAGGTTCTGCGCAGTGTTTCTAAAATGTTGTTCAAAAAACGATTTTGGGTGCAAATCAATGGCATTTTCATTTGGCCCTTATTTATGATTGCCTTGTTCAGCCGGTGCGTCACTTTAAACATGGGAAATAAGTGACGCTCTTGTGGCGCAAGGCCTTCATAAATAAGGCCCTGATTTTTTTTTTTGGGTTTGTTTTTTGCTTTTTTATAATACTTGCTATGAACATTTGCAAAATAGAGGATTTGTATTTTGGGAAACAGTGAGGTTTCAAAAGTGATATTCAGTGGTTGTACATTGGTTCTGCACAGTTTTTCTAAAATGTTATTCAAAAAACAATTTTGGGTGCAAATGAATGGAATTTTCATTTGGCCCTTATTTATGATTGCCTTGTGCAGCCGGTGCATCACTTTAAACATGGGAAATAAGTGACACTTTTGTGGCGCAAATCCTTCATAAATAAGGCCCTGATTTTTTTTGTTGTTGGTTTGTGTCTTGCTTTTTGATAATACTTGCTATGAACATTTGCAAAATAGAGGATTTGTATTTTGGGAAACAGTGAGGTTTCAAAAGTGATATTGAGTAGTTGTACATAGGTTCTGCGCAGTGTTTCTAAAATGTTATTCAAAAAACGATTTTGGGTGCAAATGAATGGTATTTTCATTTGCCCCTTATTTATGATTGCCTTGTGCAGTCGGTGCATCACTTTAAACATGGGAAATAAGTGACGCTCTTGTGGCGCAAGGCCTTCATAAATAAGGCCCTGAGTTTGTTTGCTGTTGGTTTGTTTTTTGCTTTTTGATAATGCTTGATATCAACATTTGCAAGATAGAGGATTTGTATTTTGGGAAACAGTGACATTTCAAAAGTGATATTGAGTGGTTGTATATAGGTTCTGCACAATATTTCTAAAATATTAATCAAAAAATGATTTTGGGTGCAAATCAATGGTATTTTCATTTGGCCCTTATTTATGATTGCCTTGTGCATCCGGTGCATCACTTTAAACATGGGAAATAAGTGACGCTCTTGTGGCGCAAGGCCTTCATAAATAAGGCCCTGATTTTGTTGTTGTTGGTTTGTGTCTTGCTTTTTGATAATACTTGCTATGAACATTTGCAAAATAGAGGATTTGTATTTTGGGAAACAGTGAGGTTTCAAAAGTGATAATCAGTGGTTGTACATAGGTTCTGTGCAGTGTTTCTTTAATATTATTAAAAAAACGATTTGGGGGGAAAATCAATGGTATTTATAATTAGCCCATATTTATGATTGCCTTGTGGCACCAGTGCGTCTCTTTTAACATTTGACGCACTCGTGGCGCAAGGCCTTCATAAAAAAGGTCCTGATTTTTATTGTTGTTGGTTTGTGTCTTGCTTTTTGATAATGCTTGATATCAACATTTGTAAGATAGAGAATTTGTATTTTGTGAAATAGTGAGGGTTCAGTAGTGAAAATGAGTGCTTGTACATAGGATCTTTGCTGTGTTTCTAAGATGTTATTCCAAAAACGATTTTGGGTGCAAATCAATGGTATTTTCATTTGGCCTTTATTTATGATTGCCTTGTGCAGGCGGTGCATCACTTTAAACATGGGAAATAAGTGACGCTCTTGTGGAGCAAGGCCTTCATAAATAAGGCCCTGAGTTTGTTTGCTGTTGGTTTGTTTTTTGCTTTTTGATAATACTTGCTATCAACATTTGCAAAATAAAGGATTTGTATTTTGGGAAACAGTGAGGTTCTAAAAGTGATATTGAGTGGTTGTACATAAGTTCTGCGCAGTATTTTTTAAATGTTATTCAAAAAACGATTTTTGGGGAAAATCAATTGTATTTACATTTGGTCCTTATTTATGACTGCCTTGTGGCACCGGTGCGTCTCTTTTAACATGGGATGCACTGGTGGCTCAAGGCCTTCATAAATAAGGCCCTGAGTTGCTGTGGTATAAACTTTAATATGTTGCAAATTAGTGTTTATATTGTTTTCTTTTTGTCATTACTTTGTTGTTTGCTAATAGTGGTCTTTAATGTGTTATTTTTTTCAGAACCACAGATTGAAATCAACATTTTAAAAGCAAGCAAAAATGCCATCAAGGCAAAGGAATAGAAAAAATACCATACGTAAAAAATCAAAATCATCAAAGGAAATACAAGAATCTTTTACAACAAGTACTTCAAAAAACACCAGAAGAGCTCCTGGTAAGACAAATAAGTGTTTTCTTCACAATTTATGTAGATCAAAAAGTAATGTTAATGATCATAAGAAGATCCAGAAGCAGAGAACAAATTTAAAAAGGAAGGAGAGGCCTTCAAAAAATGTCTCTATTGGAGCAGGAGATAAGACTATGGATAGCAATAGAAGGTTAAATCAATTTAGGGACATTCGTAGAAGAATGTTTCGCAATAGGGTAGTTTTAAATTTGCTAAAAAATGAAAAGAAAGGTAAACAGAGAGCTGCTTTTTACAAGAAAAAAAAAGTGTAGAGAAGATTGTTGATCAGGCTTTTGAAGTTAAGAAAAAATTATTTATTTTAGTAATCAATAGAATTAGAATACCTAATAAGGCAATTGATGTTTTCAAATCGAACAGTAGATGGAAAATAATTATTAATCGGACTAATTTTTTTAAAGTATTTTCTGGAGAATGGATGCATAGTTCAAGTTCTGAGCCATTTTTTAATGAGGAGAGTTACTTTCAGGAAAATGATTTGGTGCATGCAGTTGACACCAGTGGTCGAGCATATGAGGTGAAAGATGGTTGTGTGATGGAAAAAGAGAAACTTGTGTCTAGAGTTGCAGAAGAGGTGTTAAGTGATGATGATTTTAGGGAGATGTACTAAGGGTCCAGTGTACACATGGAAGTGCAGTAGTATTTGTAGTGTGCAACAGGATTCAATCGATTTGCTTCGAAATTTCTTACGTACATATAGTAAGAAAAGTCTAAAACAAAAAATGAAGATCTTGCAAGAGTTAGATCCTTGCAGGGTGAGAGAAAGCACAGGTTTGCATGGGCATTCGCTGGCTTGTCTTTCTAGAAAAGTATGTCAGAGTGTTTTTCATCATTTTAGGATGTTAGCAGTGCATCATACTAAGGCGTGGAAATTAGTGAGAAGGTTGTATTATGCAAAAAGTCCAGCACTTAAGCTTAAACAGTTAAACAGTGCTCTTTTGCATGGATCTGAAGTGGATGTGAAGACTATTTGTGAAGAAATTGAGTTTTGTTATTTTGGGAACAAAGAGGACAGTGTAGAAATGGATATAGTAATGGATGGTAATGTGGAAGACAATGTACAGATTTCAAGTACAGAAAAGTTTGACGAGGAAATTACCAAGTTTAAGGTGAAATCAAGTGAAAGGCCTAATTTAACTTGTGTGTGTTGTCGACGGACTCATTATAAGATTCAGACTAGGTTAGTTGATTTATATGCAAAATGTGAATTGAAAAATAATAGTGAATGGCAGGATTTTGTAAGTTATTTGTTGGTGGAGAATTCTTTTGATTTGAGTTTTGATCAGTGTATTTGTAATTATTGTTTGAAAAAATTAAATGAAAATAGAATGCCTGCTAGAGCTGCTCATAATAATCTTCAGTTGATAGATATTCCTTCTGAATTGATGGATTTAAATACTTATGAATCAATTTTATTCAATGTGTCCATCCTTTTCAAGCTATTGTTCGCATGGACCCTAAGATAGGGAAATTACCTCCTACAGATTTACAAAGAGGATTAAAGGGAAGAGTTGTTTATTTGCCTCTAGATATCAAGAAAAATATTGATACAATTGGTGTAGAAAGAGTAGAAGAGGATCCTCTGGTTATTCTAGTTAATGGGGTTCCGACAAAGAGTAAGAAAATCTGGCAAGATTTAGAGGATGTTAGGAAAGTCAAAAAGGCAACGTTGTATTTGGTCAAAAACAATGAGTACTATAAAGATGTAAGTGTTGGAGCAGAGGAAACAGCTACAGAAGAAGACAGTGATTGTTCAGTTGGCCAAATTGAAAAAGTTGATGTGTCTAGAAGTGAAGAAATGTATGAACATTATACTGTTCGTCCTTTGCATTCCAAAGAAGTAATGGGGAATGCAATTGACTTGTTTCAAATGAAAGCAGCAAAAGGAAGTCCATTAGTGTATGGGAAGAAAGTTTGGAAGCTCGTTGTTTTCCACAGTTATTTCCAACAGGTCGTGGTGGACGATATGACGATCGACCAGTTCAAATTCCTGCAGCTGAATACCGGACTTTAAGATTATATGCTGAAGATCCAAGGTTTCGGCAATGCATTCCGTATTTGTTTCATCTACTGTATGAAAGTGATTTGTCTGGGCTTTCTTATGCAGTTAATCATGTATTGAAAAGTGGAGCTCATCTGCAAAATGTTTCAGCAAGGGACTTTATGGAGAAAGTCAATCTGCAAGACAGTATTTTGGAATCTCAGCTAATCAATCTCATGGCATGTCAGCGTGGACCTATGTTTTTTTCAGTGAATATATATATACATATATATATATATATATATATAAGAAAGCAGTCCAGGTCCCGTTAAGGTGAGGCGGAACCGAAAGGTCAGGACCTCAGAAGCCTCACGCCCAGCAAACAACCATAGCCTCGCAGAAATCAGAAATCCGGCAATGGATTACAGGGAAGACGTTTATTTTGAATAAAGGTGACGCGTTTCACTCTACACGAGAGCTTGTTCACACAACACGCCAGGAACACACAAAGCATATATATAATTAACATAAACAAAGGACAATTGAAAACAACCAATAGTACACGCCTTCTCTGAACAATGGACATAATGGAAAGACTCATAAAATGAAAAGGGTTAAAATAATAACAAAATGAAAATACAATGGATCAAAAATAGCAAATAGTGAGGTTCCAAGATCACAGGCAAATAAGTACAATTTTAAGAAAGAAAAATCTAATTATTCCGCACATGGACACGAAATAAAGTATGTACAATAAGTATAGCCACCAGTTAAAATGTAAGTGGAGGTCTGAAAAGTATTTCAAACATCATCATGGCATAGTGCCAAAATGGACCATAAAAAGCAATGCTGATCAAGAGATCATGAAAAGAACATGATGACATAGTGCCAAATTGCATTGCGAAAAACATAGCTATTTACTTCAAATTGTAATTGCCCTTTGCAAAGGAATAATGATGAAATATCCTAGATAATGGGATGAAAAAAGTGAACAGTCATGTGGAGCAAACCTCATCACACTATATATAAGTAGTCCATATAAATGAGGGAAAACTAATTATATCTGAAAGGGCAAAACATGCAATCCGATCAGAGAAAGCAAGAAAAAATAGAAGTAAATGAAAAGAGAAAAAAAAAGTATACAAAGAGTATGAGAAAGCCACAGCTGAGAAAAATACAGATGACAGAAAAAGGAATAATCCAATGCAAGAGAACCCGCAAACTGGTGTCACACCATTCAATATATACACAATTGATACCATAGAAATAAAGTATACACCAAACCGAAATATATACATATAAAGGCTAACCAGACGGCCAACCACTAAGTGAAAATCTAGATCGCATCAGAATTTTTTTTTTTACGGAAAACAAAGTCATAATGAGATGAAAACAGTTCATAAAAATTACTCAGATCTTCGGTGAGGTTAAGTCCATTTGGGGCCTTAGTATCTAGGGCAAGAATCAGGTGCGATTCTATCTGCTGAAGAAGCTTCATTCGGTCACCCCCCGGCCGGGTTGGGGTACCGAGCATAGAACTGTGTATTCGAGATCCTTCAATTTCTTGTTGTGTACTCCACGGAAATGTCTAGCGACAGGATAACTATTGTCGCTGTTAACAATTGCACGGATGTGCTGCAAAATCTGTTGGTGCACCGGAAGTTTAGTACTTCCGATGTACTCAAGATTACAGGTGCACCTTAGTTTGTACACGACATACTCAGATCTACATGTCAGGTATTCTCGAATGGGAATAGGTGTGGAACAGAATGCAGGAACATAGTGTGTGCTATTCTTGGCAAAGGTACAGGCTCGACAAGAAGTACATCTGAAAAAGCCAGTTTTAGTTGTGAGGCTTTTTTTGGGCGGGCCTTCAGGCATAGGTCTGTCAAGAGCATCTCGCTTAGTAGGAGCCCTTCTGAATGTGATGTTAGGGATGCTTGGGAGCAGAGGCCCAAGAATGACATCAGTTAGGATGATGGTCCATTCAGAAGAAATAATGCGCCTAATTTTACGCTCCTGAGTGCTGTAGTTGGTAATCAGACGTACATTACACTCGGTGGTGAAAATGTTAGGAGCCTTAGGTGTGAGTAATGTTTTCCGCTCAAATGTACAAGCTTTGTGGAGGGCTTTATCCAGAACAGAATCAGAGTAACCCCTGTGAATGAATCGCTGTTTAGACTCACTTAAACATTTATCGAGAGAGTCCTTATCACTGCAAATTCTGCAAATACGAATGAACTCCCCGTAAGGGATGCTGCGGATTGTGTGGGCAGGATGGGAACTACGAGCATGCAAAATTGAATTGCCCGCAGTGGCCTTTCTATGCAGGCGGGTTTCAATTTGGTTATTCTTGATGAAAATGCTCACATCCAAAAATTCTGCTGTATCAGTGGTGATGGTAGAGGTGAATTTGAGATTGAAAACATTAGCATTGAGTTCATTGACAAATGCTTCCGCCTCTTCTGATGATCCTTTCTAGATAATACAGACATCATCTATAAAGCGCCAGTAATGCGCAATATAGGATAGCCAGCGGCGGTGCGTGGTCCTGAGCTCGTGTTCCTCCCACCAGCCCACATGTAAACAAGAGTAGCTGGGGGAGAAACACGAGCCCATCGCCACACCACGCAGCTGCTGATATATCTGACCCTGGAATCTGAAAAAATTGTTGTTAAGACAGATATTCAACATTTCCATCAACATGGCATTGTGATCCCGGAAACTGATGTCTCTTTTGTCCAAATAGTATTTGCACGCTTGCATGCCGTGTCGATGATGTATCGACGTATAGAGTGACTCTATATCCATGACCAAGAATAGTAGATTGTCATTCCATTCCACTTCCATGATTTTGTTTAAGAAATCAGTGGTGTCCTTCAAAAAGGATGGGAGATTGTGCATGTGAGGCTGCAGGAAGAAGTCCAAATTTGGAAATGTTCTCATAACTGCTGCCAATGGCAGCTATGATAGGACGTCCTGGAGTGGGTGTAACCTGTTTATGAATTTTTGGTAGAAAATACAGCACAGGTGTGATCGGATGATCATTGACCAAAAAATTGCATTCGTCCTTGGTGAGCAAACCCTTGCGCTTCCATGAATGGATTTGTTTGCGTGTAGTTTCATGGCATTTATTCATAGCGAATTGAGAGGACAAAAGATAACAGGAGGTGTCACTGAGATGTCCTTGTGCTTCAGCAATGTAGTCCTTAGTCAACCAAAGCACTGTGTTACCACCTTTATCCGCATTTTTGATTATAATGTCTTTGTTCTTTTGGAGTTTGCTCACGAGCTGGTGGTATTGGTTGTCATTATAATTCGTCTGTTTCCTCTGACTCAGAATTTTTCTATTTAAAGCTTTCAATTCTACGATCACCCTGTCGCTGAATACATCCACCGCATCACGGGGCATGATCGGTAGAAAAGTGGATTTAGGGCGAAAAGGGGTGACAGCTGAACGACTAACCTCAGTGCTTTGACTGACTGTGGGGGTGAATTGTGAGTCATTTTCAAAAGCAAGATCAAGCAAGTTCTGTAACCCCGCAACATCTTGAACTTGTAAAGTAGGTATCGTGGTATCGACATCTGATATAGTCGCTGCTTGATTCCTTTTAGATTCAAGTTTAAAGTACTTGATAAGTTTGATTTTGCGAATAAATTTATAGATGTCAATACGTGTTTGGTTATACGAAAACCTATTGGGAGGACAATATGAAAGCCCGAGAGAGAGTAGTTGTTGTTCCGCTAGGGTCAGAGGAAAATCAGTTACATTGATGACAGTATTTTACAACATGGTGGTTATCTTCTCCAATTCTTTTTTGTTCTTCCGCGCAAGGTATTTGCATTTGAAGATGCCCCTCCTTGCGTGCCTGCGCTGGCTGATTGATTGCCTGGTTTGGTTTGAGGTTGCCGGGAGCACAGGGAATAATGCCGGTCCTCGCTGACAAAATTCAGCTCATCAACCAGTGTGAAATTTTCACAACTGGCAAGTCCTTCTGTAGATCTCCCTGGTGTATTATCCTCTTCGCTACCAGAAGTAAGCGAGTTCAGGGAGAGATTGTCACTGTTCTCAGTTTGCACCGTGCTAGCAGAAGTTGAAGGTTGGTTAACCTGAGAAATACCGGTATTTGCCACAGCTTTGCGTTTCAGGTTGTCGTATTTCCTGGAGAAGGTGAAAATTCTACCAGTGGCATAGTCATTTTTATCACGGGGAAATTTGGTGAGATATATATATATATATATATATATACATATATATATATATATTCACAGAAAAAAACATAGGTTATAGACCATATATAGTTAGGGATTAGCATTTAAAAAACCTTATTTTATTTGCACAAAACCATTGAAATTCCATATATAGTTAGTTGCACTAACTATATATCGCGGACCCGCAATCCACTGCTAATGATGTCACATATTACATCATTCATGACATGGTCAGTGACATCACTGATGACATCACTGATGACATCTCAAATGACATCACTGATGACATCACTGATGACAACACCCAGTGACTGTATGTTTCTGTAAAGTTAAAATATGTCTTACATATTGAAGAATGAGTAGATGTATAAGTGTCTGGATGAAGGATTTAGTAGGTGCATGACTGACTGTATGAGAGAATGATTAAATGTGTCTCACTGAGTGCATGGGTTAGTGATTAAAGTGTCTTAATTTGGCAATCATTATATATATTGTTCTGTAAAGTGCTGCATGTTTAAATCAGTAGCTATATCAGTAACTATATGGGTTATTGAATGGTTGCCCAAGTATTTGTATGGGAGACTGAGTATGTGTGTGGGTGGCTGGGAGGTGTATAACTCTGTGCATAGATGTGTGAGCAGTTGATTCCCTAGGTGTATGGGTTCAAAAGTGCATGTAGAAACAGCTGTATGGACAGTTGACTGTGTGCATGAGTGTATTGGTGAGTGAATGGATATCTCAGTGCTACATGTCAAAGTAAGTACATATGTAAAACACACTCCATGTGAGAGTTGACATATATAAATAACTGAACATAAGAGCCAGTGAATGTGTGAGTGGCTGTATGAATCATTGTGAACTTGTATCAAGGATTGTATAAGAGAGTAAATATGTGTTACTATATGTTTGAATAAGTAAGGTGTGTATAACTGTATAGTTGAGGAAATGGAGATGTGATTGATTCTTTGCATGACTGACTAGGTGTGTGAGTAACTCCATGGATGTGTGACAGTCTGTGAGTGCCTGTTTACACTGAGTGTATCTAAGGTTATATTAGAGTCTGAAGATGTATTATCACATAAATGATATCATCAGTGATGTAATCAGTAATGTCAAATGAGATGTCAGTGATGTCATCAGTGATGTCATTTGAGATGTCATCAGTGATGTCATCAGTGATGTCATTTGAGATGTCATCAGTGATGTCATCAGTGATGTCACTGACCATGTCATGAATGATGTCATATGTGACATCATTAGCAGTGGATTGCGGGTCCGCGATATATAGTTAGTGCAACTAACTATATTTGGAATTTCAATGGTTTTGTGCAAATAAAATAAGGTTTTTTAAATGCTAATCCCTAACTATATATGGTCTATAACCTATGGTTTTTTCTGTGAATTTCATTGGTTTTTTAAAAGCTAATATCTATAGCTGTAAAATATATTCTTTATTAAGTGACGTATTACGTAGCCCGTGAGACGCCTCATGATGCATCGCATAACCGTGACGTATCGTCTCTGCAGCGCAAACCAAACCCAAAATGTAAGCGCGCCAGAACACGCTTAAAGATATATATATATTTTTTTAACCTTATTCAGACAAAATCCACACGTGCACATATCACAAACGTTCAAAAAACACAATATGTCGGACTCCCGTTACGCTGCCGGTTAGCTGCCCGGTTAACGTACCAGGAAGCACCTTTACCGTGAAAAATCGCAATTTTTTTTTTCATTTGCCCCGCAGGGAACTTTAATAGCCCCCACATCAATCCTAGGGGTTCGGGAGGGGTCTGCCTTACCCCTTTCATTCATTTACACCTTTTTTTTTCCACCTCTTGTCTCTCGATCCCACAGAGAGACAAGATGGCGGCCGCTCCAGACTGTTTACAATGATAACAGCCAATCAGCTTCTCCTCAGACTCCCGTTACACTGGCGGTTAGCTTCCCGGTTAGCTGCCCGGTTCGCGTACCAAGAAGCGTCTCCACGGCGAAAAAATCGGATTTTTTTTTTTTTTTGGCCCCGCGTGGCTTTATAATATCCCCCTCATCAATCCTATGGGGTCAGAAGGGGTCTACCTTGCCCTCTTTCCTTCATTTCCCCCTTTGTTTTGGTCTCCTCTTGTCTCTCGATCCTACCGAGAGACAAGATGGCGGCCGCTCCGGACTGTTTACAATGTTGACAGCCAATCAGCTACTCCTCAGACTCCCGTTACACTGCCGGTTAGCTTCCCGGTTAGCTGCCCGGTTAGCTGCCCGGTTCGCGTACCAAGACGCGTCTCTACGGCGAAAAAATCGGATTTTTTTTTTTTTTTGGGGCCCCGCGTGGCTCTATAATATCCCCCTCATCAATCCCAGGGGGTCAGAAGGGGTCTACCTTGCCCCCTTTCCTTCATTTCCCCCTTTGTTTTGGCATCCTCTTGTCTCTCGATCCTACTGAGAGACAAGATGGCGGCCGCTCCGGACTGTTTAGAATGTTGACAGACACCGGAGAGCCAATCAGCTTCGCTTCGCAAAGTTCCGATACGCGAAAAGTTCGCGAACCGGAGCGCTACCCGGAGCGCTGTTACAGATATATATCTTGTTTTAAACGTTAATTTCTCAAAATCCACTGAAGCACATATATTGAGACCTAGCAAAGGCACATCGGGCTAACAGTCCCTACAATTTTGCCAAGTTTCGTGGAAATCCATTCAGCCGTTCGGGCTAAAAGGGAGGCCAACCGCCCTATGGAAATTAACATGGGAAAAACGCGTTTTGGGACCCCCCTTTTTTCTTGGCCCCCCCTTGACGAACCCCCACCAAATTTTCAGGGGCCGCTCAGAAACAAAATGTGCCATTTTCCTGAAAATTTCAGCCAATTCCGTCCACAAACGCCAAAGTTATTAGGCATAGAATTTTCAAAAGTTCCATAGAGAAAAAATCCTAACTATATATACCTACTGGCTATCGCCAGTAGGTAATATATGTATATATATACATTACCTACTGGCGGTATATATGGTTAGGACCTAGTTTCCATAGGAAATCCGCAACATTCTATTGGGAATAACTTTGGGGCCAGTTGATCAATCTATGTGAATTTCTCAAAGAAGATGGCGCGTTACGCTCCGCTCCTTCCCTGAAAGTTTCGAGGGGATTCGTGAAGCGGGGGCCGAGAAAAAAGGGGGGTCCCAAAACGTGTTTTCCCCATGCAATTTTCCATAGGACCTTTAGACACGGCTACAGCCCGAACGGCTGAACGGAATTACAAGAAATTTGGCAAAATGGTAGAGTCTGATTCGCAGATCACGCTTTTGCTTAAATGGTGTAAATCCCTCCAGTAGTTGCTGAGAAAATTCAAGTTGAAATAAATTATATATCTATAAGCGCGCACAGTGCGAGCACCGTGCGCGCACCGTGCGAGCACCCCGCGATTTAAAAAAAAATAAATAATAATTTTTAGGGGCCTTGGGGGTCCTTGTGGGACCCCCTGAGCAGGCCTAGAGGGTCAGGGTGCTTCTACCCTGCCCCCTTTTTGAGTTCTACACATTTGTTTTCCTGCTTTCCTGTGCCTTAGTCTACTGTGGCACAAGATGGCTGCCAACTGTTTCTGTTTTGGAGTGTTGATAGACAGTAGCAGCCAATCAGAATGCCTTCCAGAGAAAGTTGCATGCTCATTGGCTGTCAACACTACAAACCAGGAAGTGTTGGCATCCATCTTGGGCTAGGTAGACCGAGGCACAAAAGAAGCAGAGCTCACAGCCCACACAGCTCTCACAGCCCACACAGCTCTCACAGCCCACACAGCTCTCACAGCCCACACAGCTCTCACAGCCAACACAGCTCTCACAGCCCACACAGCCCTCTCAGCCCACACAGCCCACACAGCCCTCACAGCCCACACAGCTCTCACAGCCAACACAGCCCATACAGTTCTCACCGCCCACACAGCTCTCACAGCCCACACAGCTCTCACAGCCCACATGGCTTACACTCTCACAGCCCAAACAGCTCTCACAGCTCTCACAGCCCACAGAGACCTCACAGCCCACACAGTCCTCACAGCCCACACAGCTCTCACATCCCACACAGCTCTCACAGCCCACACAGCTCTCACAGCCCGCCTAGGTAGACCGAGGCACAAAAGAAGCATAGCTCACAGCCCACACAGCTCTCACAGCCCACACAGCTCTCACAGCCCACACAGCTCTCACAGCCCACACAGCCCTCACAGCCCACACAGCCCTCACAGCACACACAGCTCTCACAGCCAACACAGTTCTCACAGTCCCACAGGTCTCACAGCCCACACAGCTCTCACAGGCCTCACAGCCCACACAGCCCTCACAGCCCACACAGTTCTCACAGCCCACACAGCTCTCACAGCCTTCACAGCCCACACAGCCCACACACTCACAGCCCAAACAGCTCTCATAGCCCACACAGCTCTCACAGCCCAAACAGCTCTCACAGCCCACACAGCTCTCACAGCCCACACAGCTCCCACAGCCCACACAGCTCTGGCAAAGATAATACCAGCAGAGAACAAGCACTGGCAAAGACAATAACTGCAGCAAACAAACACTGGCAAAGGCAATAACGGCAGAAAAAAAAGGCATAGACAATAACGGCAGCAAAAGAAAACACGGACAAAGGCAATACCAGCAGCGAACCAACACTGGCAAAGATAATACAATCAGGGGGGCAGGGGCACAAAAAATGGCACAATCAGGGGACAGAAGGCCCGACAAACGGCACAATCAGTGGGCAGAAGGCAAGAAAAAACGGCACAATTAGTGGGCAGAAGGCAACATAACGGCACAATCAGGGAGCAGAAGGCAAAAAATACAGCACAATTAGGGTGCAGAAGGCAAGAAATATGGCACAATCGGGGTGCATGAGGCAGGAAATATGGCATAATCAGGGGGGCAGAAGCCAAGAAATACGGCACAATCTGGGGGGCAGAAGGCAAGAAATATGGCCCAATCAGAGAGCATCTTGCTCCGGTCCAAAAATCGGATCCCTAGGGCTGCTCAGGTGGTCCCACAAGGATATTAACATATTTAAACGTTATCCGCTAATCGAATTTGCATTTTCAAAACCTTGCAAATTCACTGAAAAAAACATACGTTTTAGCCCTTATTCAGGTAGGAATTAGCATTTAAAAAACCTTTGAAATTATATATTTCGCGCATTCGCAATCCACTGCTGATGATGTCACATATTACATCATTCATGACATGGTCAGTGACATCACTAATGACATCACTGATGACATCTCAAATGACATCACTGATGACATCACTGATGACATCATCCAGTGTCTGTGTGTTTTTGTAAAGTTTAAATATGTTTTACATATTGAAGAATGAGTGGATGTATAAGAGTATGGATGAAGGATTTGATTGTATAAGTGAGTAAGTATGTGTTAGTATATCTGTGAAAATGTAAGCTGTTCTGTGTTTAACTGTATAGATGAAGAAATCAAAATGTGATTGATTCTTTACAGGACTGACTAGGTGTGTGAGTAACTCCATGGATGAGTGGCAGTGTGTGAGTGTCTGCATAGGTGTATGAGTGCATATGATAGTGTTGTAATAATGAGTGACTGTATGTACGAGTGATTGTATGGCTGAATGAGTGAATGTGTGCGTAGACGTAGGAAGTGAGTGCGTATGTAGTAACTGGTATTCGTGTGTCAATGGTTTCAAAAATGATACTCTGTATTTAACACTAGGTGTAACAGAGGTTATATTAGAGTGTAAGGAGGAGCATTGTATTATCACATGAAGTATATCATCAGTGGTGTGATCATTGATGTCAAATTAGATGTCATCAGTAATGTCATTTGAGATATATATATATAGTTAGTGCATATATATATATATATATATATATATATATATATATATATATATATATATATATATATATATATATATATATATATATATATATATATTCACTGAAAAAACCATAGGTTATAGACCATATATATTTAGGAATTAGCATTTACAAAACCTTATTTTACTCACACAAAACCATTGAAATTCGCATATATAGTTAGTTGCACTAACTATATATCGCGCACCCGCAATCCACTGCTGATGATGTCACATATTACATCATTCATGACATGGTCAGTGACATCACTGATGACATCACTGATGCCATCATCCAGTGATTGTATGTTTCTGTAAAGTTAAAACATGTCTTACATATTGAAGAATGAGTGGATGTATAAGTGTCTGGATGAAGGATTTAGTAGGTGCATGACTGACTGTATGAGAGAGTGATTAAATGTGTCTCACTGAGTGCATGGGTTAGTGACTAAACTGTCTTAATTTGTGCATCATTATAACTGTTGTTCTGTAAACTGCTGCATGTGTTGATCAGTAGCTATATGAGTAACTATATGGGTTATTGATTGGTTGCCCAAGTATTTGTATGGGAGAGTGAGTGTGTGTGTGTGTGTGGCTGGGAGGTGTGTGACTCTGTGCATAGATGTGTGAACAGTTGATTCACTAGATGTATGGGTTCAAAACTGCATGTGGAAACATCTGTATGGGTGGTTGACTGTGTGCATGAGTGTATTGGTGAGTGAAAGGATATCTCAGTGCTACATGTCAAAGTAAGTACATTTGTAAAACACAGTACATGTGAGAGTTGACATATATAAATTACTGTGTATAAAAGCCAGTGAATGTGTGAGTGGCTGCATGGATCATTGAAAACTTGTATCAGTGATTGTATAAGAGAGTAAATATGTGTTAGAATATGTTTGAATAAGTAAGGTGTGTATAACTGTATAGTTGAGGAAATGGAGGTGTGATTGATTATTTGCATGAGTGACTAGGTGTATGAGTAACTCCATGGATGAGTGACAATCTGTGAGTGTCTGTTTACACTAAGTGTATCTAAGATTATATTAGAGTCTGAAGAGGTTCATCTTATTATCACATGAATGATGTCATCAGTGATGTTGTCAGTGATGTCATTTGAGTTGTCATTAGTGATGTCATCAGTGATGTCACTGACCATGTCATGAATGATGTAATATGTGACATCATCAGCAGTGGATTGCGGGTGCGCGATATATAGTTAGTGCAACTAACTATAAATGCGAATTTCAATGGTTTTGTGTGGTAAAATAAGGTTTTGTAAATGCTAATTCCTAAATATATATGGTCTTTAACCTATGGTTTTTTCAGTGAATTTTCAAGGTTTTGTAAACGCTAATTCTTAACTATATACGGTCTATAACCTTTGGTTTTTTCAGTCAATTTTCAAGGTTTTGTAAATGCTAATTCCTAACTATATATGGTCTTTAACCTATGGTTTTTTCAGTGAATATATATATATTTAAATATTTAAATATTCACTGGAAAAAACGTTACAGGAAATTACTAGTTAGGAAACACAATTTAAAACAAACTAGAAATTCAATGAAAAAACAAAGGCTACCAGGATGCTATGGTTAGACTCAGATTTCACTTGCACAAAACCATCGAATTTAGCCTTTACAGTTACGTGAGCTAACTATAGCTCATGTCTCCGCACTGCACTGGTTATGACCTCATATTACATCAATCATATCACAGTTACTGGCATCACTGATGACACCTCGAAAGACATGATGTCTGAATGGGTTTGCGAGTGGCTGTGAGAGTGTCTGAGTAGCTCTGAGAGTGGGCTTTTGAATGCCTGAGTTGGTTTGTGAGTGGGTGTGAGAGTGTCTTAACATGTCTGTGACTGGGTGCATGAGTGTCTGAGTGGGTCTATGAGTGCATTTAAGAGTGTCTGAGTAGGTCTGTGAGTGGGTGTGTGTGTTTGAGTGGGTGTATCAGTATCTTAGGGAATCAGTGAGTGCCTGGGTGTGTGAGTGGTGTCTACCCAAGTGGAGTACTTTCTTCTGGTTAATTACTACGTCCTACCTCCTTGGGTAAATGTCAAGCATGTATCCTGTATTGCAGCTGCATAATGGAGCATGAGGAAATATCACCAGTGACCTTTTGAGCGCTTTGACAGTGTGATTGCTCCTCGTGTGTCTTTATCCAGAAATTTGTGATAACATGAATCTTTATATAGAGAAGATGACTAGAGTACAAAGAGGTAAACCTCTACCAAATAAGGGTCCTTCCTCTTAACTATATGAAGTAAGTGCTTCTTTGTTTGTTGGAGATGTCTTCATATTCCTTGGCATCAAGAACTCATCTTCACAATCACCACGAAGCACTATGGGGGCCAGTTATGAAGCTCTCCATCATCCTGGAAAAAGGCAGGAAGACCTTTGCATACTACTTAATGGGCTGGCCAAATGGGTAAAGCTTTCAAGGGATATGCACATTTTCATACTAGTAGCCAATAAAAGGGAGAACCATGGACTTAGCTCTCACAAGGAGAAGACAAGAAATAACCCACTTGTCATAGTCACATACAGATTGCACTGCAGTAGATCAACCATGCATTCACTGCAACAAAGCATTTCAGATAATTTTTTAATGTGGAATTGCCAAGAAATAAAAACTTTCTTTGTGTTTACCTAGTCCAGGAGTTACAATCATTTGTCATTTACAGAAGTGGAGTTTCAGCAGAGGCAGCTACTATGTTTATATTTTTAAGGGCCTCCCGTTGAGGTTTCATTTCTGTGAAAAGTGCATTAGAGCCAAAACAGCTTGCTAAAACCTAATGGCGGAGGGGGGCTGTATGTCCCCTTCCCCTGGCTGATATCGACCCTGGAACTCCATTCCCCGGGGCCTGCCCATGTTCACCCGTGTACCCAGAGGCCTACCAAGGGCACCCAATGTGCATCTTGAAAACTGCAGAGGGAAACGCCCTGCCTCCTGCAGGGGACGGCATTGCAATTGCACACAGGGAGCTGCTTTAAATGCAGCTCTGTGTGTGCAAGAGCAATAGTTTCATCTAATCCCCTGCCGACATATCTGCGGGCAGTGAAAGATTTTAAACCTCTGCTTCCAGCAAGGAGACCACTTTAATATCTCGTCCTTGCTAAAAGTGATGTGCTTGCTTTTGCCTGGTGAGAGCTGTTAGCTCATGTCAAGCAAAACAAGCATCTTTGTCCAGGGGTAGGCAGCCCAGGACATGTCAGTCCCAGGGCCATTACTGGCTCTAGGAGGGGGTCACGTGTCCCCACCCTTCTTCTGTATAAAACGGTGGCCCTGTGGAGGTGGTGGTCTCCTGTATATTACCGAGGGTCCCCCCACATATATTTTCATAATTGCTCCAGGGTAGGTGGTGGTCCCTAGGGTGGTCTGCATGGCTCCCACTAATTAATACAGAACAGCTACGGGGAGTTAGTGGTTCCCGGTGTGCTAAAGAGTCCATGGAGTGTGTCCCCTGGCCTCCTCTTTTTTGTAAATTATGCTCCGTGGAGGTGGTGGTCCCCGGGGCTCAAAGAGCTTCAGGAGGCAAGCCTGTGTGGCCCATATACCCTTGTGCCCCTACTTTTTTCTTTAATGCCTGCATGCCCACTGAGCCTGGCCCACCTGGGGGCTACAATTTAAACATGCATGGTATGTTGCGCTTTAACAAAAATACATTTTGCCACAAATTTGCGAATCCATCTTAATTTTGCAGCAAATTTATTTCCTGGTTGTAGTGTTGTAAGCCAATCAGATATCAGCACAAGGTCTGTTGGATCCTCAGAGGATCCACACATCTAGATAGCTAAATTTGGATTTTCATTAATATCTCCAAAACTATTCAATAGATTTACACCAAATAACCAAAAGTGTGACCTGCAGAACAAATCTACCTTTCTGCCAAATTTGATACAATCACTGCTTATGACCTCACATATGACATAACTCATGACATATTTTAAGGCATCATTATGATATCACTGATGACATCATCCATTGATTGTTTGCTTTATAGTTTACAAAGTGGCGGGTATCTACCACATTACTTTTCTACCTAATTCTGTACAGCCTTTGTCCAGCTAAAAGGTGAGAGTATTTACGAAACACATGTGCTCCTAATGCATTATAGGTGTGTGGAGGTATTGAACACATTATAAATCTTTGTATTCAAGAGTAACTCTGGGTGCATGTGACAGCATATTCCACACAAGTTTTTGGTACTGCAGAAAAAGCTCAGTATGAGAATGTCTACTAAACAGTAAACAATGTGTGCACCAGGTGCCAACCTATGTACATTTGCAAGAAATGATGACCATAGTGATTATAACAGTACATTTGTTCATAATCTGATGAACCTTCTAAGTATGCATGATTTGTACATTTTGCAGACATTTCAAAGTCTGACATCATATTAATAACAGTCTCAAAGTCCCAATCATCAGAAAATGTCCTGGGTGAAACAAAATCCCTTAAAGAAAACTTGAATTTGTGTGGAATCTTCAACAGCTCCGCCAGACCAAGAATGTCATATTCAGTTCTGTCCCAAGTGAGGTAATATAAATTTTATGATCGATTGTGTCCCCTATCTTAGACCCCACCGACTCCATGTACTAGCTTGAAGTGCATGTAACTTCCCTCCTGTGCCAGCTATGAAGACGCAAATACATTTGCGTCCAACGTCAACATGTTCTCTTTCAGATCCGCCATGAACGGATTGAATATTCAGTTTCTAAATATGCTATGCCAACGTCTTTATGTAATGTACTTCACACGTTTTCCAGCTCTGGTGAAGTAGGCCTGAATTCTGCCATCGAACCTCTTTTTTCCTGCCTTCTGACTCTGAAAGCCTCAGCCCAGGCTGCCTCTGTACCAGTGACCCCTGCCTTACTTCTTGCGCGGCTAACGGTGCTTGGCTCAGACTGTTGCCTGCCAAGACTGTATTCAACCTTCGAATTATCTGCTCCACTCCTCGAAAATACATTCCTGTCTAGTAGTTTCATGTCAACATCCTTCCAGCTGCAGAGCAAAGGGCTTGGCCTCACTGTCTCTGTGCAAGTAATTCATGCCTCTGTTTCCATGGTAGGCCCATGCCCTCCCTCGCACCCCTCGCATCTCATGCAGACACGTAGGCGCTCATACACGCACTCACAGTCAGTATAAAATAGCCTTTTGTCCGAGAGACCTTTTCCTTCCAGATAATACAGTTCCTTAAACATGAGATATTAGATACGATTTGGGATTAGGTTGATCTGACATCCAGACATCTGT
This sequence comes from Lissotriton vulgaris, assembly GCF_964263255.1. NCBI lineage: Eukaryota > Metazoa > Chordata > Amphibia > Caudata > Salamandridae > Lissotriton > Lissotriton vulgaris. The sequence goes on along the minus strand of NW_028251149.1, from coordinate 20,252 downwards.
CTCCACATGTAGGGCTAAATGTCAAGTCCCCCTTCACCCCTCAAGTTACACGTACATTACACGTCATACTGCTGCGCGCGCATCTCTGCCATGTATTTTTGCTGACACTGCCGGATTCACTCATGGATCCGCCTACCTGTGACATCATGTTAAATGACGTTCTTGTTCACGCCTTCATGCACGCCTAATGTAACGCCTTTTTGTATTACGTACATGCACTCTTATCTCTCTTCTCAGCTGTTACGCCTCCTATATATGCCTTTACTGTAATGCATTGACTATATATATGAATGTCTTTCAATAATGTATTGTCGCATACTTGCATTCCCGCATATTACCATTGACTCTGTCAGTCTGTCCCTTCCCGAACCTGCGTGGTGACGGAACGGTATGCCACCTTGGCTCGAGCCAACATGCTAATCACCCAATTCCTTTTATAGGAATAAAACCCTTTTTGAGAAACCTCGAATATCACGGATTTTGCCTCTTATTTATTATGAGTTATTCTTATTGACTTTACCGCATAGAAATTAAGATAGTAAATTAAATATTTACGACATTTTGGCGCCCGAATAGGGACCCTCCCCCCTCTCACGCGCCGGAGGTGCTTTGCAGGCTTAGTCCCCTGCCACAGCCGGACGGAAACTACGCGTACCCGCAGGATTTCCTGTATCTCCCTCAGGCCAACGGAGGTGACTGAGGCCGCGATCGACACCCAGACGAGGCGGTGAGAAGTGCGGAGGATCCCGACCAGAGCCTAGCTGAGAGAGCAAGATCCGAGGTATACGGAGGCCCACCAGGTTCCGAAGTTCCGAAGTATCTGCGTCACGAGTCGAGTCCGAATCCAGTCCGAATCCAGTCCAGGGTTTCGAGGCCTTCTGTTTCCGTGCTTCCCGGTGAGTACCGTTGCTGGGGACGCATCTAGACGTGCGCATTAGTTTGTGCCGGTCAAGACAGGTGTGGGTACACAGACCTGGTCTGCACTGTTTTAGACAGTGTATCTGTACTGTTTAGCAGTATATCCAGTCTGCACTGTTGAGCAGTGTATTTAGTATTATGCAGTTAGCTAGTTACATTCTAATTGTTATCATTCATGTCAAAATGTTTTAATGTGTCTCAAAATGTCGTGGTATGAGTGATTGTTCGATCGTCATAATTGTGATTATTGTGTTCATTGTATTCATATCTGAGTAAGCACTAAGTAGCCAGGCTTTCAAGATGCCGTTGTTCTCCAAATTAAGACAGATAAAGACTAGAAAAGGGGTACTCGAGGAAGCTGTTCCCATCCCACCTAGGGACACTCCAGGGTACTTTATGTATCACAAGCACGGCTTAGATGCCGTTTTATTTCTCGATTTATGGGTGGACTACACTAAAGATCTAGCAGAGAATCAGAGATGGCCCGCTGCAGGGACATGGGATTCAGAGTGTATCATAAGAGTAGAAGAAGCATTACGAAAAAAGAAAGCCAGACAGTCACAGAAAGATGCCATCGAATTATGGCATAAAGAATCACATAGGCGTACAGAAAAAGCACTTAGAAAAGAAGAGAAAAGGAAAGAGGATCCAGACAAGGCCCAAGAGAACGTATTAGTTGAGGAAGGTATCCGAGTAAAAATAGAACAAGTAGACAGACAACTGAACACCCTTAGGAATGGTATGTATCCTCTCCTGGCCGAAGGTTTACCTAAGGCCACTCCGGAGGTACCAAAAGATCTACCACCTCCCATACTCCCAACCAAAATGCATCCCAAAACAGCAAAGGACATTTTCCTTTCTTCCTATCTAGATGATGTGGCACCCGCATATGCTAATGCCGCACCGCCGCGTACACCCCCTGCTGGCGGCGCCCGACCCCGAGACAATCAGCTCCTACCCCCGCGACAAGCTACTCCTCCACTTCTTCTTCCCGTCCCGAATGTCCCTCCTGGTCTTCCTCCTGTTCTTCCGCCTCTTCCCGCACCCATTCCTCCCACTTTACACCCGAACAACCCCTTCGGAGGCAGTGCCTCAGGGGGCGCGTCTGGAGGAGCGATAGGTTTCCAGACACCTCCACAGGTACATAGATTGACTTATAGGGATCTAGCACAACAGCGTACACCTCGATCAGCCGATTTCGATATAATGAAAGACCGTCTCGGGGATTGTAGATATGATCCAGTACCCGGTAGAAATGATGAAAGATTAATACTAGCATCAGTACGACTAAGACGAGTCAGCAACTTTTTGTTGACCCTACCCGGAATGGTCGAGCATCTAGACAGAATATATCATTTCGTCCAAACAGGGCAGGGACCTGAAAGTATTAAGGAAGCCATGGCTCACCAGAAAGTTGACATTCAAGCCAAGATATTACGGTTTTTTATAAACTGCTTAATAAGAGAACAAGATAGGCCGGGGATGGACCCGGAGGAAATGAAAGCACTTCATAGATGGGGTCAGAATATAGCAGACGGGAACCATGATAAACAGAATAGTATAAAAAACATGTATCAGAGAATTAGGGGCGAAGTAATAAAAATACATGGAACAAGACCGATAGAACCAGAAAATGAATCAGACAAGTTTGAGTCCTCGGAAGAGGAGCCATCAGAAGAAGCTACAGGACAAACACAATTACCAGTTAGAGAAACGATAGCATATGTAGGAAAAGGAAGACCCTTTAACAATTCAATGCGCCCAGTGCGTCCAGAAAGTAAAAGAATGTTCCAAGAAGCCATGTGCAATCCAAGAACTCCTGAACACTTATTTCAAGCTACTGATAACAGACTTCGAGAACAGATGGGGTACCATGTACTAGATTCTATGGATGAACAAGAATTAGCGAGGTCAGCAGTACAATGGGCTGACAGTCCCGAGAAATATAGTGATGATGCGTTAGCACACACATTTTTAAATATGACACCAAGTGAGCAGCGTTTAGCTGGTACATACATGATACAACACCTACTTCTATTGTATAGGAGCCAACATTCCGACCCAGGCCCCCTGCCTGATATATTGGCAGAACTACTCATGAATAAATGGAGAGGTCTAGGTACCGATCTAATTAAAGTAATTCTAGAACAGAGGCACAGATATAGTGCCTTCCTATGTCCACAATCTGATTCAGCACACTCCATGGAAAGAAAAATGTATTACCTGGATAGACAGAATCCGTTACGAGAAGTGCACCCAGTTCAGAATGCCGACAATACACTTAGACGTGTGTTTGTGTTCACACCCATAACCAAAATAGAATTATTGGAAATGAAAAAACTAGTACCTAGCCATGATAAAGATCCCGCAGGTTTCCACCGTGAATTAAAAGACATGTTACTCATGGGTGACTATACTTATCCCGACATAATGAAGATATTGAAAGTACTGCTGCCTCCTGGTATTTATGAGAAACTTAAAGAGAAAGAATGGGAAGTGGGAAATGCAAAGATTGATTGGACTGCATTAGAAAACGAAGAAAATACTAGAATTCCAGGCCAAGGGCTCGGGGATAAGGTTAAATCATTACCAGGATTGTTGGTGCAAGTGTTGCCACGTTTATTAAGTACGAAAAAGGAAGATTGGGGTGCAATTTCAGCCTGTAAACAGAAACCCGATGAAGACACTAGTGATTTCTATACTCGATTTGAGAAATGTTTTGGTATTAATAGCGGCCTGAAACCAAGTAGCGAGTCATATCCACACCTTTTTGTAACAAAATTAGTTGAGAATTCACTGCCCCAGGTTAAGAACAGAGTACTGAAAGTCGAAAGCACTTGGCAAGCTAACACCCCTTCACAAATGTTGCAAATGTTACAGTACCACCAGAATAGAATTAGAGAAGAACAAGAACATGAACAAAGACGTATGAAAGACACGAAAATGAAAATGTTAGTTGCCCAGTCAGTTCCTGCTGATGGTCACAAAAAGGGTGTGACCCAGCCTAGTAATTCAACGGCTCCTGTTAAAGGGACATGTAACTATTGTAAACAGCCAGGTCATTATGTAAACGATTGTGCAGTTCTGAAACACAATATCTCCACGGGTAAGACCAAGGAGAGACCGCGCGTACCTAGACAAGATCAGGCCCAGCAACAAGTACCACAGAATATACAACATATTCCGCCTATGCCAGCTTCATCACAAACTGTAGCCGTGCCACAGCAACAGCCTATTACTGCAACACAGAACACAACACAACAGATGTACCAGTACGCACAGAATGACTACCCCGACTATCAGCGGTACACATGAAACAGCCTAGAGAGGGAGTTTGGCTTGCCCCTTATTGAAGTTCCCGTAGATCAAGAGGGTCCTTATGTACACAGTCAAGTGTTAGGAAAAGACAGAAAGTTCTTAATTGACACAGGGGCAAGCAGGACCACAATCAGTCACAATGAGGTTCCAGGGGCACCCCTTTCAGGCTCACAGAATGTTTCCCTTGGATTTTCAGGAAAGCCTATTATTAATGAAGTATCACAGCCACTTCCCCTTGCAGTAGGTCCTTTGACACGGACTACAGATTTATTGCTCACAAAAGCATGTCCAGAAAACTTATTAGGAATAAAGACACTGAAAGCTCTAGGAGCTATAATATGCTGTTCTCCAGAAGGAGTACGCTTATTCTTGCGAGACTTTAAAGGCCATTATGTATTAAGAGACATGGATCCCCGGTTACAGAGTGTACCTGCACACTTGTGGGCGAAAGGCCCCACTGATGTAGGTTGTATGCACATTACACCATATCGAGTCACACTCAAAGCAGGAGTGGTATTACCACGAATTAGACAATACAAGTTACCTCCAGATGCTGTAGTGGCTTTACTGAGAATCATTGACGAGCTCATTGCACAAGGAGTGGTCGTGGAAACCGACTCCAATGTATGTAATTCTCCTATCATCCCAGTTCTTAAACGTACCGATCCAAATGCACCACCTGTTTATCGATTAGTTATTGATCTGCGCGAATTGAATAAATGCATTGTACCACAGTATCCTGTGGTTCCTGATATCTCTTCATTACTGACGGCTATTGATTCAGAAGCGACGTTCTTTACTGTAATTGACCTCAAGAACGCCTTCTTTAGTGTCCCAATTGATCCAGAAAGCCAATACTTGTTCGGATTCAGTTTAAATGGACGAAGTTTCAAATTTTCACGCGCACCTCAAGGATTCACAGAAAGCCCCAGCATCTATAGCCAAGCACTGAAAAGACAACTTGACAGTATACATATGCCTGTTAACACCGCCCTACTCCAGTATGTCGATGATCTGCTGATCACCGCACGAAGCGAACCCGAATGTGAAAAAGCATCACTGACGGTTTTACATTTTCTGGCTGACAAGGGGCACAAGGTTTCCCCTTCAAAGCTACAATTCTGTGTTCAGCAAGTTGTGTACCTGGGTCACTTGCTGTCCAAAGTGGGGAGACAGCTCACTCCAGATCGCATCCAGTTAATTGTAAACATGTCACCACCGAAAACACAAAAGGAGGTGCGGGCTTTCATAGGCCTCACCTCGTACTGCAGACAATGGATTCCCCAATATGCATTTCTAGCAAAACCACTCATTCAGTTAACAACACAGGAGGCAGCGACATCGACTGTCCTCCCTTGGACTCAGGAACATACACAAGCTTTTGAAGACTTAAAGAAAGCCTTATGCCAAGCACCAGTTTTAGCAACACCATGTTACAATAAGCCCTTTACACTTTTTGTTACAGAACGTGAAGGTACTGCCTTATCAGTCCTCACTCAGGAACAAGCAGGTTCACACAAACCGTGTGCTTACTTTTCTAGCACATTAGATCCAGTAGCCCAAGCTTTACCTGCATGTTTGAAATCAGTCGCAGCGACAGCTCTAGCAATCAGACAGAGCGATTCCATAGTATTAGGGCATCAATTGACAGTACAAGTTCCACATGCCGTGGAAGTTCTTTTAAACCGTACACAGACCCAACACTTGACCATAGCAAGACTGACAGGTTATGAATTGACATTGTTTCAACCACACATAGAAATCAGACGATGCAGCACATTAAATCCTGCCACACTGTTGCCATTAAATGGAGTAGATCCATTGGCACATGATTGTATTGAAGTCATTACTATTACAACAAAACCCAGACAAGACTTGACAGATGTTCCATTATCAGATCCAGACCTGACACTTTATGTGGACGGTTCATGTATGAGAACAGGTACAGGAGAATTAGTGGCAGCTTACGCAGTCACAACAGACACCGAAGTTATAGAAACAAATTGTATCGACACCCTGTCAGCTCAAGCAGCAGAGCTCATCGCTCCGACACAAGCCTGTATTCAAGCCAAAAATAAGAGAGTTAACATATACACTGATTCACGTTATGCATTCGGAGTCGTTCACAACTTTGGAGTCCTCTGGCGAGAGAGAGGTTACTTGACTTCTCACGGTGCCAACATCCAACACGGTCCCCTCATTCAAGCCTTGTTAGATGCAATACATCTACCTACTGCGATATCTATTATGAAGTGTAAGGCACATACAAAGGTTACCAGCTAAGCAAACTGCTCAGAATCGAATGCATGCAACTGACTTGACAAAGACAATAGTTCCGACACCATCACACTGCATGACAGTCAGGGATCCCGCGCATGATGTAATTGACATACAGACACATGCCACACCAGATGAAATAAAGAAGTGGACTGAACTAGGAGGGATCCAAACAGATCAGGGATGGATGACGAAGGGAAAATCTACATGGTTTCTCCCCGACTCTATGGTTCAGGTCATCATTAACACGATACATAGTCCAGCACACCTAGGAGAAAAAGCTATGCTAGACAGTATTCAACACTTATGGTACAATAAGAACTTACGAGCAGCAGCCAAACAGAAAGTGCGTACCTGCATGATTTGTTGTCAGTTCAATTCAGGTAAAAGCATCCCTGTAGAGCAAGGTGGATTTCAGCCTCCCGAACACCCTTTTGAAGTCCTCCAGATGGATTATATCCAGATGGACCGCTGCCGAGGATTCAAGTATGTCCTCGTAGTCGTATGTGCACTGTCCCGATGGACAGAAGCATACCCAGTCCCAGATTATACTGCTCCGACCACAGCCAAGCAACTGGTTCGCGAGTTCTTCCCACGGTATGGTTTGCCCCGTATCGTGTACTCAGATAACGGTCAGCCATTCTCATCCGAGCTTGTGAAACACATTACACTCCTGTTAGGCTATCAGTGGAAGTTCCACTGTGTCCGGCATCCCGAGGCAGCAGGTCTCGTGGAGCGCCATAATCAGACCCTAAAAATCCGACTTTCCAAAATCTGTAGAGAGAAGGGCGTTGACTGGATAGTTGCTTTGCCGGTTGCCCTCTTCTATATGAGGATGGTGGCACATTCTCGAACCGGGCTATCCCCGTATGAAGTGGTCTTTGGTAGGCCACCGAATATGTGGGGGACGCCTATTCCTCGTAAAATTACAGATGTTGACTGTATTATGCTGACAGATTACCTTGCCTCCTTGATGTCTGCACTACAATCTTGTCGTTCACAGGTAGCTGCAGCTTTTCCCGACAACACCGATGTGAAGCCCCAGGAGGTGGTCCCGGGGGATTTTGTCTTCGTGCGCAACTTCGATCGGAGAAGTCCGTTGGAGCCCCGCTGGCAAACCCCGAAATTGGTTCTTCTAACAACGAGGACAGCTGTAAAGGTTGAGGGCAGGAAAGGGTGGCTGCATTCCAGCCACGTCAAGAAATTCCACGGACTCCCTTCGGACTTGGACTCTAAGCCCTGCCCTCCTACACAAACTGATTCAAAACTCCCTTTGGTTGAGAAAACAGCCTCTGAAGAATATAGACTAAAGTTACGATCTAGCAAGTCAGACAGTTTAATTGTTTAAGTCCTCCCCTAGGTGAATCGGTTAAATTAGTTTCTGACATGTATCCCCTAGATCGAGATAGAGAGAGAGATAGACAGAGACAACTCAAGAAACGTGCATATTGTAAATCACTCCGTAGTCACTGTATAGTGACATTATTAATTATGTTTTTCCTAAGCCTTCTTGTTATTGCTGCAAGTATATTATTACACATCTACTACCCTATTTTCAAGCATGTACAATCTGCCTACAATGTCACTGCCGAACATTCTTTTAGCGAGTTACCTCCACATGAACTTTCTTACAGACTTGCGCTGCGCAACAACACATTCATTAGTATGTTACATCACTCCCATCAGACTAACAATGCTACAAACTGTTGGATATGTGGCCGACTCCCTCCCTACCAGAAATACAAGGGAGTTCTGCCCCTTTTTCCGTACCCGTTCACTCACAATGGCTCCTGTGGGGCATGGTTTAGATTGATTAATTCCTTAGATTCTGACATTGCTGTTTACGATGGGAATTGGGTTTGGGGAAACCTGAACTCAGTTCTACTTAAAGTCTGTTACCCTGACAAGAAGGGACTTCCCACTAGAACAGGAACTGATCTAGAAAATGAAGTATATGGATTAGGTAATTACACAATTAACCTCATGATTCTTACTGTTGAATCCGAAGCTGCACCAGTATTGCCTGCTATGTCAGTGTTACCAGTCAAAGGTGAATTGTGTATCAGAAAGAATGGTTCCATACACTTAGGTCATAGTAAATGTACTACTGTGATCGAATTCAGTGATCAAGGCAAATCCACGTTTCGAGCTACACGTCATTCCTACTTTGTTTGTGGCCATATCGCATACATACGTTTGCCTCCAGATTGGGATGGTACCTGTTACATTGCATTCCTTCTGCCACCTGTTTTCCTAGCTCCTCCTGATTATCACCGAAATACCAATCTAGTAAACAATAGACTCCGAAGAGACCTCCCGATTGTCGACTACACTGAAACGGCATGGGAGCAATACACAGACTTCAATAAAGGTTTTTTCCCCTACTTAGGTGCTGTTTTCAATAGTAAACTGATACGCAAATTAACTAGAACCCTTGAAGCAGTAGTGAATGAAACTACCTCCGCTTTAGGTAATCTAACAGAGGAGCAGTCCGCCATGCGGGTTGTTGTTCTTCAAAATCGTCTCGTCATTGACGTCATCCTAGCTGATAGGGGTGGAGCTTGTAAGGTCATCGGGTCAAGTTGCTGTGTTTTCATTCCAGAAAACGCGCCAACGGTATATAAAGCTATAACGCGTCTCCATAAAATTGCAAGTCTGATACATCAGAATCCAGGCACCTGGACTTGGTCCGGTTGGTTCTGGACAACGTTGACCGCTTGGGGATGGAAGATCCTATCCTTCCTAGGCATTGGCCTTCTCATAGTTTTCAGTTGCTGCCTATGTTTACAATGTGGGCCGGCGATTTGCGGCTTGTGCGCCACATCATGTATTCCGCATCCGAATTCAAACCGTCAAAAGAAGAAAGAAGAGCAAATGATGTTACATGAACAGATTGATCGATTCATGCAGATCGATATATCATGAAGGGTCCGTAGGGGACAAGGAGGGAATGAGGTAATATAAATTTTATGATCGATTGTGTCCCCTATCTTAGACCCCACCGACTCCATGTACTAGCTTGAAGTGCATGTAACTTCCCTCCTGTGCCAGCTATGAAGACGCAAATACATTTGCGTCCAACGTCAACATGTTCTCTTTCAGATCCGCCATGAACGGATTGAATATTCAGTTTCTAAATATGCTATGCCAACGTCTTTATGTAATGTACTTCACACGTTTTCCAGCTCTGGTGAAGTAGGCCTTAATTCTGCCATCGAACCTCTTTTTTCCTGCCTTCTGACTCTGAAAGCCTCAGCCCAGGCTGCCTCTGTACCAGTGACCCCTGCCTTACTTCTTGCGCGGCTAACGGTGCTTGGCTCAGACTGTTGCTTGCCAAGACTGTATTCAACCTTCGAATTATCTGCTCCACTCCTCGAAAATACATTCCTGTCTAGTAGTTTCATGTCAACATCCTTCCAGCTGCAGAGCAAAGGGCTTGGCCTCACTGTCTCTGTGCAAGTAATTCATGCCTCTGTTTCCATGGTAGGCCCATGCCCTCCCTCGCACCCCTCGCATCTCATGCAGACACGTAGGCGCTCATACACGCACTCACAGTCAGTATAAAATAGCCTTTTGTCCGAGAGACCTTTTCCTTCCAGATAATACAGTTCCTTAAACATGAGATATTAGATACGATTTGGGATTAGGTTGATCTGACATCCAGACATCTGTCTCCACATGTAGGGCTAAATGTCAAGTCCCCCTTCACCCCTCAAGTTACACGTACATTACACGTCATACTGCTGCGCGCGCATCTCTGCCATGTATTTTTGCTGACACTGCCGGATTCACTCATGGATCCGCCTACCTGTGACATCATGTTAAATGACGTTCTTGTTCACGCCTTCATGCACGCCTAATGTAACGCCTTTTTGTATTACGTACATGCACTCTTATCTCTCTTCTCAGCTGTTACGCCTCCTGTATATGCCTTTACTGTAATGCATTGACTATATATATGAATGTCTTTCAATAATGTATTGTCGCATACTTGCATTCCGGCATATTACCATTGACTCTGTCAGTCTGTCCCTTCCCGAATCTGCGTGGTGACGGAACGGTATGCCACCTTGGCTCGAGCCAATATGCTAATCACCCAATTCCTTTTATAGGAATAAAACCCTTTTTGAGAAACCTCGAATATCACGGATTTTGCCTCTTATTTATTATGAGTTATTCTTATTGACTTTACCGCATAGAAATTAAGATAGTAAATTAAATATTTACGACACAAGCTATACCACCTGGTATAGAAATGGCTGCGATGTTTACTGCTGACAAGTCTCTTTGTTCACGATGGAATGATTTATGCGGCTTGAGGAGTAATTTCATGTTCTTTCTTACTGTGTCCTTTGTACTATATTTCCCACTGATCAGCATTCCCAAGGTCAATACCATAGTCAACCATAGTAGAATAAAAAGTACACCTAAGACAATCCGGTACACAGTCAAAATATCGAGTCGTTGATGTCGACTTGCAGTAATATCGACTCCTAAATATTGAAGGTAAGAAATGTCGATGTTGTAAATATTGAAGTTTAAAATATCGTTTTTAATTAGTGTGCTTAATATCGAGTTAAGTAATGTCGACTTAAGAAATATCGATATGTGGAAAACATAGAAATGTTAAAATATCTTTGTTTTATGTTTTATAATTTTTACATTTGTAATTGTTATGAATTATTTTTTTATGGTAATTTCAAAATGTATTGTAAAGTTTTAAAAATGTTTAGGAGCGGGATGTTGGGTTTATAGGGGATAAGGGTGGGGAATGTTTTAATTTTTTTTTATTAAATAATTTAAATTGAAATAGGAATTTAAAATTTCTAATTTCTAATTTAATTTAAATTTTTTAGGAGCGGGATGTTAGGTTTATAGGGGATAAGGGTGGGGAGTGTTTTAAAACAAAAATAATATAGACTTTTTTTTATTTGAAATAGGAATTTGAAATTTTTAAATTATAATTTCATTTAAAATTTTCAAAGCGGGATGTTGAGTTTATAGGGGCTAAGGGTGGGGAGTGTTTTAAAAAGTTAATAATTATTAAAATAATTTGAAAAAAATATTTTAAAAAAGTAATTGGAATTTGAAATTAGAAATTTCTAATTTCATTTCATTTTTTTGTTGTGGGATGTTTTGTTTATAGGGGATAAGGGTGGGGAGTGTTAAAAAAAATATTCAGGGGCCAATTCCGATCCTGGAAAAAAAACGTCCGTACGATTTTCATCCGGAGCCATCACCGTTTGATTTGTACCCGTCCGGCTGAGTCGCGTAGTATGATACGTATTCCGTTAGTCCATCCGAATCGTCGCGATTTGTACGTATTGCAAGGCTGAAACAGTGAACCGTACGACTCGTACACATGCCGTACGACCCGACGAGTACAATCCAGACCGCGGTGTGAGGACGCAATTTGTTACGGTCCAAGTCAGGTAAGGGCGATTCGTAAGGAAAAGCACACAATCACTTACACACCGTACAGTGCGTACACCCCATGATAGCAGGGGTATGATGCGTACCCCTGCGATCTTGGGGTATATGCACCGTACCCTGCGATTGCAGAGTACACGCACCGTACACACAGCGAACATGGGGTATGGTGCGTACACCCCAAGATCGCGGGGTACAGTGCGTACACCCCATGATCGCAGGGGTTTGCACCGTACCCCTGCGATCATGGGGTGTACGCACGGTCCCCAGTGGGCCGTTCCGAAGCCTCTTTCGGGGCAAACTCTGCTTTTACTGCTGTTTACAGCTCCCGTAGAAAAAGGGGTATACGGTGCGTACCCGACACGAATCGTACTTGCCGGGTCGGAAAAAGCAGCCGTGAACTGTACAGATGTTGCGTACAGCGGGTTCCGAGGGAGATTCGTATGGGGATTTGATTCGTATGATTTCTGTACAATTCACAGGGAGTCCAGCTCCGGGTACGAATCATACTTCGTCGTACGTACGGGGGACCTTGCAGGGTACGATTCGTAAGGGAAAAACACGCTGAACGGCTATTCTGAGCAGTTTTTCCCAAATCAGAATCGACCCCTCAATGTTTAAATTTAAAACTTATTTTAAAATAGGAAAATTACATTTCAAATTTCTAATTTTTACCAAATTTTTATGAGTTGGATGTTGTGTTTACCTACCCTAATTAAATGTAGATTGGAGTTGGAATAGTAAATTAAATAGGTTCAGTGTCCAGCACTTACCTCAATTAAATGTATATTGGAGTTGGAATAGTACATTAAATAGGTTCAGTGTCCAGCACTTACCCTAAATAAATGTAGATTGGAGTGGGAATAGTAAATTAAATAGGTTCAGTGTCCAGCACTTACCCTAAGTAAATGTAGATTGGAGTGGGAATAGCAAATTAAATAGGGTCAGTGTCCAGTACCTACTCTAATTAAAAGTAGATTGGAGTTGGAATAGTAAATTACATAGGGTCAGTGTCCAGCATCTACCTCAATTAACTGTAGATTGGAGTGGGAATAGTATATTAAATAGGTTCAGTGTCCAGCACCTACCTTAATTAAACATAGATTGGAATTGGAATAGTAAATTAAATAGGTTCAGTGTCCCGCACTTACCCTTATTAAATGTAGATTGGAGTGAGAATTGTAAATTAATTAGGTTCAGTGTGCAGCACTTACCTCAATTAAATGTATATTGGAGTGGGAATAGTAAATTTAATAGGTTCAGTGTCCAGCACTTACCCTAATTAAATGTAGATTGGAGTGGGAATAGTAAATTAAATAGGTTTAGTGTCCAGCACCTACCCTAATTAAATGTAGATTGGAGTTGGAATAGTAAATTAAATAGGTTCAGTGTCCAGCACCTACCCTAATTAAATATATATTGGAGTTGGAATAGTAAATTAAATAGGTTCAGTGTCCAGCACCTACCTCAATTAAATGTAGATTGGAATGGGAACAGTACATTAAATAGGTTCAGTGTACAGCACTTACCTCAATTAAATGTATATTGGTGTGGGAATAGTAAATTAAATAGGTTTAGTGTCCAGCACCTACTCTAATTAAATGTAGATTGGAGTTGGAATAGTAAATTACATAGGTTCAGTGTCCAGCATCTACCTCAATTAAATGTAGATTGGAGTGGGAATAGTATATTAAATAGGTTCAGTGTCCAGCACCTACCTTAATTACATGTAGATTGAAGTTTGAAAATTTAATTAAATAGGTTCAGTGTCCAGCACCTGCCCTAATTAAATGTAGATTGGAGTTGGAATAGTAAATTAAACAGGTTTAGTGTCCAGCACCTACCTCAATAAAATGTAGATTGGAGTGGGAATAGTTAATTAAATAGGTTCAGTGTCCAGCACTTACCCTAATTAAATGTAGATTGGAGTGGGAATCGTAAATAATTAGGTTCAGTGTCCAGCACTTACCTCAATTAAAATTATATTGGAGTGGGAGTAGTAAATTAAATAGGTTCAGTGTCCATCACTTACCCTAATTAAATGTAGATTGGAGTTGGAATAGTAAATTAAATAGGTTCAGTGTCCAGCACCTACCCTAATTAAATATAGATTGGAGTTGGAATAGTACATTAAATAGGTTCAGTGTCCAGCACCTACCTCAATTAAAAGTATATTGTAGTGGGAATAGTAAATTACTTAGGTTCAGTGTCCAGCACGTACCCTAATTAAATGTAGATTGGAGTGGGAATAGTAAATTGAATGGGTTCAGTGTCCAGCACCTACCACAATTAAATGTAGATTGGAATGGAAATAGTAAATTAAATAGGTTCAGTGTCCAGCACCTACCTCAATAAAATGTAGATTGGAGTGGGAATAGTAAATTAAATAAGTTCAGTGTCCAGCACCTACCTCAATAAAATGTAGATTGGAGTGGGAATAGTAAATTAAATAGGTTCAGTGTACAGCACTTACCTCAATTAAATGTATATTGGTGTGGGAATAGTAAATTAAATAGGTGCAGTGTCCAGCACTTACCTCAATTAAATGTATATTGGTGTGGGAATAGTAAATTAAATAGGTTCAGTGTCCAGCACTTACCCTAATTAAATGTAGATTGGAGTGTGAATAGTAAATTAAATAGGTTCAGTGTCCAGCACCTACCCTAATTAAATTTAGATTGGAGTGGGAATAGTAAATTAAACACAATATTTAAGTATATGTATTTACATTGTTTAATATGTATATATATATAAATTAAAAATATAAAATGTTTGGGATATTGGTAGTAACATTTTTTTATAGTTAGTAAAAATAGATTGCACAGTTTAAAAAAATATTGTATAATTCAGATTATTAAATCTAAGTGTTTGTACTTTTTTCAATTAAAGAAAATATTTGGCTTTTGTATAGTTGTTGAGTCAAGTACATTATAGGTACATATAAAAATATAGTAAATGAAAATATATTTAACATTAGAATATATATAGTGCATACAGTTGGAAACATTTTTGTTATCAAATTTCAAATTTTTTATTACTGTACATTTTATAATATTTTTAACATATACATTTATTTTTGAAACCATAGTATACATGTTGATATAGTTTTGAAGAAAAAGATTGTTATCATATATTGTTTATATTATACAATAACATCTTTCCTAATAACACTTTTGTATTATAATATCAGTAACATTTTTATAGTGTATTAATATTAATATTGTATTATAAATATTAATATGTTTTAAATGTGTGTACTTTTAGTTTCAAAATACATAAAAAGTATACATTATTTTTAGCAATTTTTAACATAAATATTTGTTTATAAATATAAAAAATAAATATAGTGTAATAATATTTAATTTTATATTTTTTACAATATATGAATAAAATAATATATTTTATAATAAATCATACATAAATTGCAAAAAAAAATTAAAATGATTTATTAAAGTTTAACTAATTTTGTAAATGTTAAATACATTTTTTAGTCATTTATTTAACTATTTTTGTGGTGATATTATTATTTGGGTCTTTTATTTTGTAACTGCTCTTAGTCTTTTCTGGTCATTTGGAAAGATTCAAGCTCGCGGTAGGAAGCAACTTCGCATCTGAGAAGGTCAGAGTTCCATTCCTTATTTTTTAACTATTTTAAGTATGTTTGGAAGGTAGTAGTTTCTTATTTAGCGTGTGTAGACTTGTGTATTAGGAGTTAGGATGTTTGTAGTTGGTTATTTACGTTTTAATTTTTCTCTGCGTTTTCTCCATTTACGGCCTAGTTGGAGTTGTTGTGTTTGTGTGTATTTAGTTATTTTTTGTGTTAAATATGTATGTAATGTTGATTAATAATGTATAGTTTTAAGTTTTATGTGGGTGGGAATGTTTATTTTTCTATTCTAGGTTTATGGATACAGCTTTTTCGTTTCCGGAATTTTTGCGTGTTTTTATTTTAAAGTAAGTGTGTTTTAGTTGTTTCAACTAATATTTATTTTACACTTCCTTTATTATTCGCGTTTCCTGGAGCATTTTTTATTCCTTTTAACCTTTTCGGGTTTTTGATGGATTCTGGATTATCGATTTGTTTTGATGTTCGATGGATTTGGCACTGTTGTATTTTTGCTTTTTATTGTTTTTTTTTATCCTGTGGATTTATTACTACCTGGATTATTTTAGACCGGTTGGATTTGATATTTACGTTGCTGTGAAGGTAAGTGAATTTATATTAATTTTATTGTCGGTTGTGAAATGTCCTATTTGTATACAGTTTTTGTTCAGTTAGATATTTATTTTGTCTATATATTTTAAGAAATGTAAATGTATTAGGCACAATAAATATGTAAATTTTGGTAAAGGAAATGTGTATGGTTATATTTTAGGGGGTTTTAGGATTCTTTTTAGTTTATATGGTTTGTGTTGTTAGATTAGTGTTTTGGCAATCATTTTTAAGTATTTTAGTCCTCTTGTTGTAGGATAAAGTTGTACTTGTTGTTGTAAATATTGGTACATTTGGGCAGTTTGTCGAGATAGTTTAGGTTTTTATTGTAATACAGATTGCTCCATTTTTAATTCTTGAAAACTTTGTTCTTTTTGAATAGCCATTAGGAGTTTGTGTAGTGTAGGAGTTGTTCGGCCAGTTGAAGACAGGAAGGCATTATACCAACCCTCCACTGCATTGTTTGTTTTGGCTTCTTAGTTTAGGGTTGGTAGATATACATTCCACCAAGGTATTTGGAATTTAGGTTGGCGGCTGTGGCCTGGCCTATGTAGTCTCCCCACCCAGGTGTCCTCTAAATAATCAAGAAGTGGAGCTAGTTTTTGTTCATTTTTTGTAAAGAATGGACTTTCTACTAAAAGGTTATAGTGCTCAGCCACGTCGATGATTGGCACGTATGCTAGAGCTATTAGGTGTTTTATTTGGTATGCAAATGTGATGTTGGTTGCATATCTAACACTAGGGCCCCAATTAGGATGGCGGGTGGACTTTGCCCGCCCGCCATCCTCATGCTAAACGGGACCCCGCGCCATAGGAGCGGCGGTCCCGCCTTGAGCTTTAGAGTGCACCCGCCACACAGGGGGGTGCATCCTGTATTTTTACCATTGCGGTGGGCGGTGCAGAAAGCGCCGCCCGCCGCAATGGTAAAAATGCACGTTGTGCATTTCAAAGCACAACATGACAGGCACCGCACGGTACCTGCAATGTTGCACTTTGAAATGCGGGGGGTACCATAGGTACCCTCTATGTGCACCCTCCACCCCTGGACTCCCAGCGGGCCTGCAACTGGCCCCCGCAGGGAGTCTCCACATGCCTTTCCGTGGAGGCATTGTTGCCACGGAAAAGCATGTCTGGAAGGGCATCCTAATATGGCTGGCACTGTCTCATAGACACCACCACCATATTAATCCTTTTCCACCCGGTCGCCTTGCGGTCCCCCCCGCCATTCTAATATGGCGGGGTGAATTCTGGATATGATGTCGGGTGGATTGCTCCCGTCAGGCCGGCTGTGGCTACCGCCAGCCTGGCGGGGGCAATCCGCCCGACATCATAATGCGCCCCTAAGTGTTGATTTTTGCAAATGTCTCCATAGACATTGATTAAAGTGGAAGTAACATCCTTGTATGGTTGTGTGAGGATATATTTTAACACCTTAGCTGCGTGTAAACATTTCTCCCCAGTGCTGCGCTGTCCGTTAGAACTAGTGCTGAATGGACGTTCAATGGTCGTGCGCAGCACTGGGGAGGTAGCGCTGCTGACGACCATTGGCCGTCAGCAGCACTTAAGGGGTTAAGGATGGAATTTATCATGGCTTGTTCAAAGTCTATTAATATTTTTAGGGGAAAGAAGTCTGTTGTTTCTTCTTTTATTTTGTCTAATATTTCTGTGTATGTTGAAGTTTGTTTGTTTGGTAACAAACAATAGATAAATGGTATGCAAGTGTTATGGCATTGCCCATGTAAGATGTAATTGATAGAATGGTTTAGGGCATATGCTAAATGTGCCATCCATCATCCAGGTTTGGCTTTGTTTCAATTTTTTAATGTTGTTTATTGTGGCAAACTTTATTAACCTTTTATCTTTATTGTTGTTATCGTAGAAGATAAAAGGTTCATCATTATGAGTTATGGCAAGGTCAGGTGGAATTATTACCCCTTCAAAAGTTTTAGGTGTTGGTATTGTTGGTCTTATGGATTTTCTTTGTTCTAGCTATGGTTCTTTTTATAAAAGCTGTTGTTGGCAATTGACCGCTTACTTATCTAGGTACTTTAGGTAGTATTTCTTTAAGTATTACACTTGTTGGTAGTTCTGAGGTGCTGCTTATTTCTTTAATATGTTCTATAGTAGATCTAACCTCTATTTCTGAGATATTAGGTGGATGGTTGTGTTCAGTTGTATTAATTATACTTATTTCTCTGGTTGTTGCATACCCATAACATTTGTTTGAGTAATACTTGGTACATTTCCAGTTTACTTTAAGGTTTTTTTTTTCCTGAGTATAAATATATCCAATATAGCATAACAAAAATTTTCCCTTTCTGAGATGTAATGAACTTTGCATCTTCAGTCATTGTTGGTTTCTTAAATCTAGAAAAGATATATTAAATCTTATTAGAAAATGTATTTATATTATACGAATAATTTACAATATATGTACTATTGTTATGTACTTACCAATTATAGTTTATTTGACTTTCAATGTAGATTTTTTCTATTTTGATTGATGCTGTTCTGTATTTTAGTGGTCTGTGGAAATAAAGTTAAGTATATTTTAGTGAATGTTTACATGTGTATTTTGGTTTAACATTTTGTAGAATACTATATTTTATTATTAATAAGTAATATTTATTTTAAAACAGTTGATACAGGTTTTTAAAAAATATGATAGTTATTTAGTCAAGTTAAATATTAACATTCTTATATTTTTTAGAGAAAAAATAGTACATGTGTATGTCTTATATACTTACCAAGTGTTCTTTATTTGTTGTTCAATGTTGATCTTTTCTTGATATATTGCTGCTTTTCCTTTTTAAGTTGTCTGTGGAAAGAAATCAAAGTATGTTTATTATTATGATTAGTATTTATATGTGAAGTTTGCTTTTTTAAAGATTCTTTCTTTAAACATATGTTTACATGTTTTTGACAATGTTGAAAGTAAAATAGGAGTTTCTTTAATGGTTATAACATTTGAGCATTTTATTTAGCTTTTCCTTAGTGTTTAAAAAATTAATTTAGCATACTTACTTTTTCAGTTGGTTGTTTTAGTTTGTAGAAAATGTTCTTATTTTTCTTAAAGTTGAATCTGTTGTTGAAACATAAAAAGATAAAAATATAATTTAGTTTTTAAGTTTTGACTATGAATTGTAGGTTGCATTTAATTGTATATTGTATTTAGAAAGATTTGACTACTTACTTTTTGTTATCTGTAGTTTGTTTGTTATCAGATGATTCTTTAAGGTTGTCGAGACTTTTGCAGAGTTTCTTCTTACTGAATTTTTTCTGCTGGTGTTAGAGTATTGAGTTTAATTCTTTATATAGTGTGTCTTTAATTAGTCCTTGTATGTCATTGGTCAGATACATTTAAATGTGTTTCTATTGGTTAGTTTGAATTTTTTAAGTAACTTAATTATGTTAGCTGTATGTGAAATTGTTATGTGAGATTTTCTGTCTTTTCTTTATTTTATGAAGTGTTTTTAGAAGGTATATTGCATTTAAAAATGTATTATATTATTAAAAAAAAATGTGTATATTGTAAATGTGTTTGTTTAAAATGTTTTCCTTCATTTAGTATTTTTAAATAATTATTTTAAGGACATATATTTTTTTAGTTGTGTTTTGGTATGTATACTAATAGTTATATGAGTGTATTTTTAATAGTTTAAAGTTCTAATGTGTTTAATAATTATTTATTATTATTTTAGAGATGACGATATTTTGGGTATGTCGATAATATTGATGGCTATATTTATGTTTTCGATATTTTTGTTATGTGCTATATTTATTTATAACTGTCGATATTTAAAAATGTGATATCTGTGTGTACGATTTTTGTGGGGTCGATGTTTTTGTATAACGATATTGTTTAATCAATATTTATGTAGTTTCATAGTTAAATATAGAGAGTCGTTTTATTTGTCATCGATATTTACGACACAATATTTTTGTATATCGATTTTTTTAGTTTTGATAATTTGTCAGTGATTCAGACAATCCATACTTCAACCCATGGTGAAACCAGATATTTCTTTTCCAGTTGTTTCAAGAGATCTGTTATTTCTTTTTTGAAAGTTTTTTTAGCTGTTGGCATTTCAGGTTC